>NC_142151.1:18356060-18507575 GCF_024610735.1 Ursus americanus | reverse complement strand
ATAAACGTTTCTCTTAGAACTGCTTTCGCTGCATCCTAAAATTTTTGGACCATTCTGTTTTCATTTTCATTTGTTTCCATGTATTTTTTTATTTCTTATTTTATTTCCTGGTTGACCCATTAATTATTTAGTAGGCTTTTATTTAACCTCCATGTAATTGTGGTTTTTCCAGGTTTTTTCTTGTGGTTGACTTTTAGTTTCATAGTGTTGCGGTCAGAAAAGGTGCATGGTATGACTTCAATATTCTTGAATTTGTTGAATCTTGTTTTGTGGGCTAATATGTGATCTGTTCTGGAGAATGTTCCATGTGCCCTTGAAAAGCATGTGTGTTCTGCTGTTTGAGAATAGAAATGTTCTGCATATATCTGTTAAATCCATCTGTTCCCATGTGTCATTCAAAGCCATTGTTTCCTTATTGATTTTCTGTTTAGATGATCTGTCCATTGATGTGAAGTGTTAAAGTCCTCTCCTTCTATTGTATTATTATTGATTAGTTCCTTTATGTTTGTTATTGTATATATTTTGGTGCTCCTATACTGGTCGCATAAATATCTACAATGCTTACATCTTGTTGGATTGTCCCCTTTATCATTGTATAGAGTCCTTCTTTGTCTCTTGTTATAGTCTTTGTTTTAAAAGTCTATTTTGTCTGAAAGAAGTACTGCTACTCTGGTTTTCTTTTGATCTCCATTTGCATGATAGATGTTTCTACATTCCCTCACGTTCAATTTGCAGGTGTCTTAGGTCTAAAATGAATCTCTTGTAGGCAGCATGTAGGTGGGTCTTGTTTTCTCATGTATTCCGTCACCCTATGTCTGTTGATTGGAGTGTTTAGTTTATTTACATTCAAAGTAATTATTGATATATATTTTCATTTTATTATTTGTTTTGTGGTTGTTTCCAAAGATTTTCTCTGTTCCTTTCCTGTCTTTCTCTCTTTCAGGGCTTGCTGATTTTCTTTAGTGATAAATTTGGATTTCTTTCTCTTTATTCTTTGCATACTTATTCATTTTGATATATGGTTACCATTATGTTTGTATATCACCTCCTCTGCATATTGCAGTGTATATTAAGTTGATGGTTGTTTAAGTTTGAACCCATTCTTTACTCCTTTCCTCCCTGTTTTAGATATATGTTGTTATATTTTTATCCTTTTATTTTGTGAGTTACTTCATTGATTTTTTACAGAAATATTCATTTGTACTGCTTTTGTTTTTTGTTTACCCTTTAATATTTCTTGCGGGGTGGTTTAGTGGTCATGAACTCCTTTAGTTTTTGTCTGGGAAACTTTAGCTCTCCTTTTATTCTGAATATTGGCTTTGCTGGATAGAATATTCTTGGCTGCAGATTTTTCCCATTCACCACTTTGAATATATCATGCCACTCCCTTTTGTCTTGCAAAGTTTCTGCTGAAAAATCTCCTGCTAGCCTTAGGGATTTTCCCTTGTAAGTTACTGTCTTTCTTTCTGTTGCTGCTTTAAATATCTTTTCTTTATCACTACATTTTGCCAGTTTAATTACAACTATGTCTTGGTGTGGTTCTGCTTTTGTTGATTTTGATGGGAGTTTTCTGTACCTCCAGGATCTGGATATCTGTTTCCTTCCACAGATTTGTGAAGTTTTCCGCTATTATTTATTCAAATAAAATTTCTGCTCCCTTTTCTCTCTTTTCTTCTGGGTTTCCTATAATACAAACACTATTTCATTTGATGGAGCCACTGAGTTCCCTAATCCTATTCTCATTTTGCATAATTCTTTTTTCTCTCTTTTGTTTAGCTTCATTACTTTCCATTTCTGTCTCTGGTCACTAATTTGTTCCCTTGCTTCTTCCATCCTGCTGTTCATTCCATCAGGTGCATTTCTCATTTTGTATATTGGGCCCTTTATCTCTGCTACATTATTCCTTATTTCTGTGTTAAGGGTCTAACTCATTTCTTCCACTTTTTTCTCAGGTCCAGTGAGTATCCTTATTATCATTGCTTTAAATTCTCTATCAGGCATGTTACTTATATCTGTTTTTCTTAGATCTCTGGCTATGGCTTGTCCTGTTCTTTCATTTCAGATAAATTTCTCTGTCTCCTCATTTTGCCTGCCTCTCTGTGTCTGTTTCTCTGTGTTAAGAAAGTCAGTTTTATCTTCTGCTCTTGAAAGTAGTGACTTTATGATGAAGAGGTCCTGAAGCGCGCTGTTGTGCAGTGTCCCCTATTCACCAGAACCTGGCATTTCAGGAGAGTATCCTATGTGTGTTGCTTATGCCCTGCTGTTGTGTTTGAGTCACTTTTCCTTTCAGTGCAGTTTTCTGCACTGCCTCTCTGCCCGTTGTAGGCTGGCATTCAAATATTTTCAATGAATAAATTTACATTCCTTTACATGTTTACATCATTATGTAAATGACCATATATAAGAGCTTAAATTACTTTTTTATTCATTTACAGTGAGGCATTGAAAAAAAGGTAAGAGTTTAACATTTTTTTTTAGTAATTTAAATGGCAGATAGTGAAAAAGAATTCCTATTTGATTCTCTTAGAGAATGTGGCATAGTGCTTTGATTGTACCTACTTTGTAGGTGGAAATCTATAAGATTATCTACTCAGGTCATGATGAGTATGAAAGTAGCTTCAGAAATAAGAGAAATTCTTGATGTGCAAAGAGAAGAGATTTTGATCAGGGGAGAGAGTTTCAGAGTTTGACATCTTGAAGTTAAGGGGTAATGAAATTTAAAATGTGATCATGCCTCTAGTTGGATGAAATCCAGCAATGATTAATTGATTGACATTGAAAAGGGTAAGAAATTACAAAGAAGTTTCTTCCAAAAATTGGATTTAAGAATTTCAGGCATTTATCCTTTGTTTCTCTGGTAGAAAAGCTGTAGCTTATTATTTCCCTCAATAAATAGGAGTGTAAGTCACTATGCAGGTATATATATTAAATTCAAGTTTAAAAATTTGTGAGAGATATACTTAGGTCTTGAATTAATTGATGAGATTTATTTATTGCTGTTTTTCTTGGAAACTATAGTAACAGTGTTGCTGTAACCATAGTTACATAATTTAAAAAATGTGACTATATTTGATTTAAAAGATATATTAAAGTTAAATGTTCTGTTATTATTTTACGTATTGAATTTTACACAATAAATTGGCACTTCATTAAGGATAATAGATTCTAAGAAAACAATGAAACACAAGTAGAGAATATATAACTATAAAAGACTATTCTTATTTCTTTTTCTTGTGGCCTTGGTGCACTAAGCTATCTTTGAAAACAAAAATGTCCTGCTCTTGTGATAGAGAGGCCCAGAAGTGGAAAAAGATATAAGTAGTTAATGAATAATGCATTGGTTGATAGAAATGGTCAAATTATACAGTTTCCTAGTGGATACCATTTTTCTTCATTGAGAGGGACACTATAAAGTTGGATGTTAATTGCTCCCACAAATATGGTTTTGCTCTTCACAATAAGCATTAAGACATGTCCTCGGAGCTCTGTGACTTCATTATACACCACCTGAAAAGGAAGAGAATAATTAAAATATAAATCAGATATGCTTAAATGCACCTTTAAAAATATTGCTTTTAATAAAAATATTTAGCTGTTAATATCATTTAGCTTGGAATAGATAGGTTAATGTAGAATCTTTCATGTCTAACTCTAATTTTGGAAAGCTAAAGATTCTGCTAACATAATGGAGTTTAATGACAGAATATTTCTCTCAGATGCTTAGAATTTATTCTGATTCCATTAATAATTGTCCATCCCAAATTTAATATGACTGTAAATTATTCTCTAGGAAGAAATTTAAGTACCCATCACCTTTTAACTGTCCTTGAATTTATTGTGCAACATGGGACCTTGAACACTATCTTTCTTTGCTGAAGACTAATGAGGAGAGCAGACCAATCTTCATGATTTCCTTGTGTTAATTTAGTGTGGTATAACAATATTTCCATCTCCACATGAAGAATTCATTCTATGCTTACTTTAATTCATTTAAAATAGTTTATTTTTTAATTATGAAAACACATGCTTATTAAATAAAATATGTATGAAACAAAAAAGAAAGGAAAAATCTATATTTTTACCACTGGGAGATAATTATAGTTAACATTTCAGTGTTCTTTTTCTTTTACATATATAATTACTTTTTAAGAATCTGAGCTGTAATTTTGCTGTATGTAGTTTTGTGTCTTGCTCTTTTTTGCTTGCTAGTCATGTAACTAGTTTCTAAAAAGGGATCTGTTTAACTGTGCTTTATAATATCCAGGAAGAAAGTCATGGGCATTACCATCGGGTGCCTACAGTAGTAAAGAAACTTCAAAAGTGTAGTACTATCAAGAAATTAGTTACCCATCATGAAGGGAGGGGAGAGCTGTGTATAAATCCGACATGGTTGCCAGGGAAACTCCTTAGAACACATTTAGAAAAGGAGTTTCGTGAGCTGCCACAAACTTGCTTGCTTTTTATAGCTAAGCTACAAGATAGAAAGAAGTGTTCTCTACATATGCAAAAAAGAAGCAGAGGAAAAACTTGAGAGGGAAGCCCTTTGAGTCAGTTGGGAGGCATCCTCAGTGTGTATGGATATGGTTTCTGGTGCACTGAATCACATTTGTCTACCATTTATGAACTATAAAGTTATCAATGAAATTCCATTCAAGATCAATCTGATAGCTCTTCTGAATAATGATTTACTAATGAAGTATATAACAGTTCAGTCAAGGGACATGATATGCAATATACTATGTTAATCCAGTCTACCCTGCTTCATGTGACAGCTCCTCTTCTAGAATCCTACCCCATTCCAGACAGAAGATTATCTTTTAAGTTTCTTAGGACTACTGATTCAAATTATTCCATTTCATTTACTGAGTTCTCTGGGATAGTAAAGGATTTTAAGGGCTGCATTGCAAATCTCAAAACCCTGCCACTTTAATTCATCTTCTTTAATAGCGACAGGATGCCCACTGTGGACTCTGTGAGCCATGTCTCCTCCTGGACTCTTATCTTTCCAAGACTTCAGAGTAAGTTCCTTTTCTTTTCTCTACAGTGGTTATTTTGAACTGTCTAAACTATCCTCCATTTTCCTCTCCACAACACTTTCAGCAGACAAAGTCATTTATTTTACAGAGCAAATAGATGAAGGGGCCCTCAAAATGTTACTATATGTGAAGTAGAAAAATGGAATAACTCTAAGCCTTAGGGTTTTGTGAAAGTCTGGCTTAAAAACTCTGTGAATCATATAACTAAGCTCTAAAGATACAAATTTCTATGACACATAATAATTTCTATTACATGAATCTATTGTCAACTATATGTTTTCTCATTTGCATAATGGTGATAATAATATTTGCCTTTTAGCATTGTGGGGAAGAACAAGTGAAATAATGAATGTAAGCCTTACTACAAAGCCTGGTACATATTGAACACTAATAAATTATAGCTGAAAAAGATCCATCAAGACACAAAGAAGAACAGCTGTTTCTTGGTATTTTGCATTAGTTGACTGGAGAAAACAGTTCCAGACAGAATTGAATCTGCCTGGTATTTAGCAAGCTGAAATTCTCAAGAAATGCCTTTAAGAATTAATTGCCTTTCTGGTTAAAATACAAACATTTGAACTCCAGAGCTTATATTAACTTCTGGATTTCTTTCCCTGTGCTTCATTATGTAAAAATTATTTCTTAAAAGTAAGTTTTATAAACATGTAATCATTGCACATCATAGATAATATATATCTATTTTAATTGCTTTACTGCATCCGTAACGTTGTTAAAAAAATTAGTACTCTTACTTGTGATAAGCACCGGGTGATGTATAAAAGTGTTGAATCACTGTATTGTACACCTGAAACTAATACTACTCCGTATGTTAACTAACTGGAATTTAAATGAAAACTTAAAAAAGAAATAAATAAGAAAGAAAAAAATAAGCACGCTTTTCTTACTGTGCAATGAATAATTAGTGGGTAATACTAAAGAAGTACACAAATGATTGTATTCTTTGAGACTTTTTCACCAAATGCTTTAATATGTATTCTGTCTTCACATGAATAGAACCAAAATGCAGAGCTCTTTCAATTTCACTTTATAATACCTTTTACCCACAGACACGCACCAAGTCTTCACTGCCTTCTGACAAATACTGAATTTGTAGGTTTGAAATTATTACATCTAACAGAAAAACCTTGTTTCAGGTAATTAATATCTGGTAACTTGTATACATGCACTCATTGTATGTTATTTGACATAAGGGTATAGTAAATAATTCTAAAGTGTATTTAGTGTATTTAGAGTGACTTCAGTGGAAGAACAATAACATGGAAACTGAAATGTGTCTAGTGCTGGTGGAAAAGGGAGGGAGGAGGCAGGATAATGAAAAGGAGAGTTCAAAATAAGTGAGAACAGGAGAACTCTGTGGGTGGGGAGAGGAAGGGACAACAGCATAACTTAGTGGGGTCAATATAGGTTTTGGAATCTGGAAGTTCTGGACTTAAAAACTAGTTGCTTGACCCTGGTTGAAATGTTTGACATCAGGGCCTCAATGTCTTCATTTACAAATAGAATTTTCATCATGTTATGAATATCAAATGAGACTCTGACACAGATAACAATGGCTATGGCTTACTTAGTACACCATATACTTCATGTTATGGTAGATAATTATGCACATTTTGCAAGATACTTTAAGGTATGTAAAACACATAGAATGTTCCTGTTCTAATGTCCTTTCTAATTTCTTCTTTATATTTTATAATAGAATCATATCTAAGAAAGGAATACAATGTATGAAATACATTGACTCCAACAATATAATTCTGTTATAAAATAGAATCCATATTTCTAAAGAATCATTGAAAAAAAAATGATGGTTTTTAACCAGATGCCAAAGATAGTAGAGTGGAAAGAGCAATGGCATTGGAGCCAGAATCCCGGCTCTGTTTCTTAAAAGCTGTCGGCAGTGTTGTGAGCATTCCTTCTGCCAGCTCCACCCCACCTTCAGCCCAATCACGTCTACGGCAGGGATTTGTATATGATAGGGATTTTCAGGGAGACTGCTGACAAAGTCTGTTGGGAATCATTCTGGGAAGTGTCAAATAGACAAGCTTGGCCCTGTATCAAAAAAGTTTAGTATCTGAACGGTGGATATGAAAGGGACCCTTGGCAGTGTCCCTGACTCAGCCTTTCTCAGTCTGGGTACTAGGGGGAGAGAGAGATCTGAATAAAAGTGGTAAGAATTATTTGCATGAAAAGCTTTGTAAGACATTGGTGATGCAATTGTAATATACCCTTTGTATTCCTTTAAGAGATTTATATAAGAAGGAGAGTGAAGTCATTCTCTCCTACTTCCCAGAACATCGAACTGCTTGCGCAGTTTGAGAAATCCCAGCCATACCAAGTGGCTGATACAGTAGTGCTCAGGAAACAAAGCAGGGAAGAAGTTAAAAATAAGGTCGATGCCACGTGATAATTTACTGGGCTTCCTAGAAAACACATATACATTGTTGGTGAGGGTGCACTGAAATAATTGAGGGGTTTGGCACAGAGATAAAGCCTCCATCATAGCAGAAGGCAAGAGAAAGTAAAACCAGAGTTAAAACTGGTGTACTTTTTTTTTCTTGCACTTCTTATTAATAAAGATTCTTGTATTGATATGGACACAGAACATAATGGGAGAAAAATCAAAATATTGTTGTCTTTTCTTTCTCATGGCTAAATTCAACCAGCTTCCCCACCAAAAATTGTTTATATGATGATCATTACTACTAAAAATAGTCACTTATCCACATATTAATTCACATTTCCACTCATTCAGATTATGTATAAATTGAAATGTACTAGGCATGGACTACGGACTATTGTTTCTGAAGCAATTTTAAAAATGTTCAAAGTATAAACAGTGTGTGTCCAAGCTACAAGTGTTGGCTGATGAAGAAAGTATTGCAGTGATTTCTGATCAATGGGCCGTGAATGTGGGAGGAGCTAGAATTACTGCAAGTCATTAGAAAATTTATGGATACAATAAGCATTATAAAATAATCTCCATGCATGTGTATTTGCTAATTTTTAAAAATAATACATATAGCTTGAAAGAAATAAAACAGATGTTTATTTAAACTCTTGAATTGTTAGTGGCTTTATGTCATTATGACCCTCCTGAGATTACAAATGCTGAAGCACAGCATAAACTCTGGAGAAATTTCTTGATATTGATGTAGGGGGTCTTGTATTCAAAACACATGGAAACTAATGACATACTGTTGAGAGGGAATATCTCTAGCTATTGACGTCATGAAAAATAATAAAATGTCAAAAGTTCTTTCCTTACTAAATTATATATGTAAGTGTATATATAGTTTTACATTTTCACACATGTATATGAGGCATCACTTATAAAACTACACCAAATATTAAATTCCACAAATCTTTTTAGAAACAATTAAGTTATAAAGATACTAAGAAGATAAGGTTTTTTCCTCATTCTCCTTAAATTTCTCAAGAAATTTACAATATACTAGAAATAAAAAACACGTAAGACTAAGTAAAAGATGGTTAAGTGTGGTGTAAGAGTCTAGCAAGAAAGAGTGGTTCACAGAGTCTACATTTAAGGTAAGCTTCAAAGTTGGCAGAGAAGAGCAGAAAGGGTGAAGGGCATGAGCTCCATCTCACAGGGCATAGGGACTATTTAGGGAATGACAGGCCATGTTACGTGACTTGAGAATGTGATTAGGTATGAGGAAATAAAAGGTCATGAGCACACAAATATTCCTGACTTTTTTTTGACAAAGGTACAAAAGACATTCACTGCATTGCATTTTCAATAAACGGTGCTGTAGTAATTGGCATTCATAGGTAAAAGAAAAAAAAATGAACTCCAACCTAAACTTCATACGTTATTCATAAATTAACTCAAAATGGATAATGCACTTAAATATAAAATTGTGAAACTATGAAGCATTTAGAAAAAATATAGGAGAAAATCTTTAGGACTTCATGCTAGGTGAAAAGTTCCTTAGACTTGTAGTGTATAAAAGGAAAAATTGCTAAATCATACAAAATCAAAATTAAAAACTTTTAATTTGAAAGACCCTGAGAAGAGGATGAAAAGACAAGCTACAGACAGGTAGAAAGTATTTGCAAACCACTTATCTGACAAAGGATTACTATCCATAATATATAAAGAACTCTCAAAACTCAGAAACTATCCAATTAGCAAATGAGCAAAGACAAGAAGAGACATTTTACCAAATAGGATGGTAAATAAGTACATGACCAGAAGTTCAGGATTATTAGTTATTAGGTAAATGCAAATTAAAAACACAATGAGGTATCATGTTATACCTTTCAAAAGAACTAAATAATAGTAATAATAACAAATTTGTTACAAATAACAAATAACAAACAAATAATAACAAATATAACAAAAAACAAATAGTAAGTAATAACAAATGGCAAAGATTCAGAGAAAATAGACACATTCATTGCTAGTGGGAGTATAAAACGGTATAGAAAAAGAGTATGGCAATTTTTTGTAAAACTAAATATGCCAACTGCCATGTATTCCAGTAATTACATCTTGAGCATTTATGTTAGAGAAATTACAACTTCTGTTTACACAAAAACCTATAGATTACTGTTCGCAATAGCTTTGTTCGCAATAGCCCAAGCCAGAAATAAACCAGATGTCCTTTAATGGGTAACGGTTAAAGAAAATACCATGCTTCCATACCAGGACTACTATTCAGCAGTGAAATGAAACAAACTATTGATACATGCAGCTACTTGGATGGATTGCTAGGAAGTTATGGTGAGTGAAAAAGCCAATCTCAAAATGTTACAAACTGTATGATTCCATTTATATAACATTTGAAATGACAACTAGTAGCCAGTAATTGGGGGTGGGGTTGGGCATTAGAGGGAGGGAAGTGTCTTTGGCTATAAAACGGTAGCACCAGGAATCCTTGTGATGGAACTCTTCTGTACCTTGACTGCGATGATGGTCCTACAAATCTACCCATGTGATACAAATGCGTGGAACTAACAGGAATTAAAATAAAAAATGCACAGAACTAAATACACATGAACACATATAAAACTAATGAAATCTTATTAAGGTCAGTGAATTGTACCAATGTCAATTTCCTGGTTGTGGTGTTGTACTGTAGTCATTGAAGGGAAGTGGCTAAATGTTATTTGAATTCTGTGTGTATTATTGCTTCCAACGGCATGTGAATCTACAGTGATCTCAAAACAACTCTTAAAGTGTATGAAGATGATACTATCCAAGAGACAACTCAGGAAAGTTACTGGCTCACATTTTAAGGGCTATCAATGTCACATTTAGGATTCTGTACATTATCCAGTAGGCAATGAGAAGCCTTTGAAAAAAATTTAAATAGCAGAGAAATAAATATGACTGTTTTTTTTTTTTTTTTAAAGATTTTATTTATTTATTTGACAGAGATACAGACAGCCAGCGAGAGAGGGAACACAAGCAGGGGGAGTGGAAGAGGAAGAAGCAGGCTCCCAGCGGAGGAGCCCGATGTGGGACTCGATCCCAGAACGCCGGGATCACGCCCTGAGCCGAAGGCAGACGCTTAACCGCCGTGCCACCCAGGCGCCCCAATATGACTGGGTTTTGAAAGACATCTTAGATAGAAATGTGAATGATTCAATTGAAAAACTCAAGAGGCAGATAGGAGGCTATTCTATTATAGCCAAAGTCACCGGGACCTCAAACAAAGAAGCAGCAATGGGGCAGGCAGAAGGTGATGGATTCAAGAGGCAGGTGGCTGCACACATAACAGACTGTTAAACTGACAAAACTTGGGGATCGGTTGGAAAAATGAGGGAGGGAGAGGATGGTGTCATTAGAATGTATCTTTTGAGATGGCAAACAGAGGAGGGAAACCTGGTTTAAAAGTGTCTAGGAGACTTTCAAACGGAGCGCTCTTCAGTAATCAGGCAGAAGAGCGGGTCAAAAGGTTGAGGAATAATTTCAGATGCAGCCTACCTAGCAGAGGTGTTAAATGAAAGATGTAGGTATGTAAGATGATATTGAGAGTGTATATATCAAGAGGAGATAAGGGTAGATTGTGGAACTTCAGCAAACAACAACATTTTTCAGAAGAAGAATGGCAATGAAGGAAACTGAGTGAGTGGTGAGAGACGATGAAAGAGAGTTAAGAGAAGGTAAGACTCAAGCAAAAGGGAGGTGTGAAAAAGAGGGTGCAGCCGGCGAGGCAGTTATGTAACTGTTCGGGAGAGTAGAGGGTTCATTAGATTAAGCCATTAGGAGTCCAGGGATGTCACTCTAAGAAAGCAACATCAATTAAGTTCAGAATCCATACCGCAAAGGATTGAAGGATGAAAAGGAAGTGATGAAGTGAGAGCAAGAAATGTGAGTCACTTTTGCAGAAGTTTTTTTTTTTTTTTTTTTTTTTTAAGATTATTTATTTATTTGTTGGAGAGAGAGAGACAGACAGACAGCTGAGCAGGGAGCCTGATGCGGGGCTCGGTCCCAGGACCCTGGGATCATGACCTGAGCCGAAGGCAGACGCTTAACTGACTGAGCCACCCAGGCGCCCCAACTTTTGCAAAAGTTTGGGGGTGATAGGGAGGGAAAAAAAATATGGGTGCTTTAGAAAGCCTGAGTTGAGGAGTCTGTTTTTTTTTAAGACTTCTGACCTAAGGATCCAGTGGATGAAAGGCAAACAAATAATCATCCAAGCAACGTACAGAGGAGATGGGAAGGGACGGAATCAAGAAAATAAATGTACGGTTTATCTCAGAAAGAAGGAGGGGATGGGATATTCAAATTGTGAAATACAAATGAATTAGAGAGCTATATATAAGTCAATTTAATTTGTGCTTTGTACTTGTTTATTTCCTTTTATTTTCCAAAGGAGATTTTTGAAGTTTATTGTTAAACACAGGACAGACTATGATAAACTCTTTATGTATGAAAGCCCAGGTAGAGGAAAATAAGGTTAGAGAAAATAAGAGGAAGTCAGGGACAATGTTAGGGGAAAAAAAAAAAAAAAAAGCCATCCTGGGCTATTGCTGGAGGATAGCCACAATTTGAAAATTGGTTCATCAGTGCTTTGAAAGCAGATCTGTATTTTCCAGTTCCCATAGCATCTAGAACAGTGATCAGCACATAGTGGCTATTTTGTGAAATGTCTTCCCTTTATGGAATAATGCTGCCAATTACTGCAAATTTTCCATATTTGGTTATTAAGCTAAAAAATGGTAAGAAAAATACAAAGGGACTGGACAAGAGATGAATCATACTTACAATTTCATTATAAGTGGGGTCGGTACATTTTGGAACAGATTTTGTTTTCCTCCTACGAACTTCACTGGGATACAGTAAAAGATAAAATTCAACATGTGCACTGGGCGCAGAGCCATCTGGGAGATGCTGCAGAGGAAAATGGTCATAAATATTAATGCGTGTTGCTATCAAAGAAAACAAATACATAGCTACTAAATATCAAGACCAAAGGCAGGATCAAAATTTATTACAGTACTGTTTATCAGAAATAAGAGAACAATCAAAAGAAATACATCATTGCTCAAAAATATTCCCAAAGCACAGTGTAAAAGAGTAAAAGTGTCTATTTTAAATTAAGTGTTGTGTCAGAGAACTATATTTAAAAGCCTATTAAATATAATTTACTTTAGTTTTTTACAGTAAAAGCTACATTTGCATTTTTGACAGAAATGGTCAAGAGATGAATATAAGCCACAGGCAGAGACAGGAATTAAGTGCCTCAGGATACTGTCCACCACTTGAAAATAAAAAAAATGCAAGTTTAACACATAAAATGTAACATTTAATGATATGTATATGCATATTACATAATATCACATTCAAGGCAGAATTTAATTAGAATATCAGTTAGACTTGCCGCTTTAATATACTTGAAAGATTTTAAGATAGTTATGATAATTTTATTATCTAAATTACCCTAAAACATATCGTATAATCCTTCTCAAATTATGTTCTATGGAGCCTCCAAAGTTGCCTAAAATGCTGCCTGATGGGTAGATCAATGTTGTCAAATGGCTCGATCTTTGGACCTCCTTTCCCCAGTTTGTCCTAACTGGCCCCCCAACTACCTCCAATCCTAGCTTCCCTATTCTGGCTTCAGAACTTCTCTCCTTCTTCTTTTCCACCTTTCCTTATTATGGATATTTTTCTTTCTTTTTCTTTTAATTTTTAAAATTTTTATTTATTTATTTCTTTTTTTAAAAGATTTTATTAATTTATTTGAGAGAGAGAGAGAGAGCACACACACAAGAGCAGGGGAGGGGCAAGGAAGAGGGAGAAGCAGGCTCCCCACCGAGCAGGGAGCCTGACTCAGGGCTTGATCTCAGCACCCTGGGATCATGACATGAACCTAAAGCAGATGCTTAACCAACTGAGCCACCCAGGCGCCACTGGATATTTTTATTTCTTAATATTCATTTGAGGAATAAGTACATGGTTTCAAAAATTTGGAAGCCACCACACTTCAAAGAAATGTGTTTCACCTTTGTCATCTTGACCAAACGGAGAGTAAATCATACTAAAACTCTGAATACCTAGTTTGATAAAAAGATAAATGTTTGTGTAATTTATATTCAAAGAGGATGATTTAAAAGTCAAGCTTGAGGAATTAAATGTTTATTTTGTTGACTACATTCTAACTATTAAATTGGTAATTTTCAACAAATACATTCAGTCTTCTGAATCACAGTGACATTTACATGTGAATATCCAGTGCCACCCCCAATGTCATTAGCTTTAATTTTGTGTCTTTCTTTGGCACTCAAAAAAGCACAGTGGAAAGTAAGAAAATATGATATATATTATTATAGTACTAATTTTTACTCGGTTCTAATTTACATAGTAAAAATTACATTAGGAAAATTTGGCTCTTTATTATTACTCACAAATTAGATACAGTACATCTGGTAAGACTGTCAAAATGCTAAGATTGTCAAAACTGCTGCTTTACCTAGAGCTCAAGGTTTCCTCCCCCACCAGGACAAAATGCTCAGTGTCTCAAATGTATCAATGACATAATGGAATCTTCAGTGACAGAGAAAGAAAATGCTGTTAATATTGGAGAGAGTGCTTTTGTTCTGTTTGATTTGGTTTAGTTTGGCTTGGGAAGAAGGATGAAGGGAGTATAATGTTTGGCTCTATGTAATTCTCTCTCGTCTGCCATGGTGTTGAGGATACCATACCTATAATCACTGTATGTTCCAACTTAGTGGTTAGAATCATGGTTCTGAATATGGACTTTTTGATTGCAATCTGGACCCCCAAATTTGCCAACTATGTGGCTTTTGGCAGGTATCTTAACTTTTTAGTGGATCGGGTTCCTAACCTGTAAAGGAGGATAAAGGTGATGACTTACTGCATTCAGGAGATTAAATAAACCACGTAATGAAGACAGTGTGTGAAATAGAGTAAGACTTAAACGTTTGATACTATTTTTATTTTCTATAAGTTAAATTTAAATTAAACATAAATATACTATAAACACTGCTTGGACGAGATATCCCTAATTACTATGACATTAATGAGCAGAAGTTTCTTAACCATGGCACTATCAATGTTTGGTGCCACGTAATCCTTTGCTGTAAGGAGCTGTTCTATACAATGTGAATATTTTAGCAGCATCACTGACCTCTACCCACCA
Source organism: Ursus americanus (assembly GCF_024610735.1). NCBI lineage: Eukaryota > Metazoa > Chordata > Mammalia > Carnivora > Ursidae > Ursus > Ursus americanus. The sequence goes on along the minus strand of NC_142151.1, from coordinate 18,492,886 downwards.
GATTACAATAGCAACACCTTCCCAGTTGTGACAACCAAAAATGTCTCCAGACTTTGCTAACTGTCATTTGGGGGACAAAATTAACCCTAATTGAGAACCATTTAGATGACTCCCAAATAAAGACTCTCCAGTTCATCCTTTGAATCCCAGCCTTGTGACCTGCGACTATTTCCACCTGAATATCTTCTTGGTACCATTATATAAAGTCTAATCAAAATCTATCTTCTATCCTTCCTTACCACTCCAAAACGAAATTTTCCAAGTTGTTCAAACTATATTAAGTCATACCATTTGTTTTCTCTAGTGTCTCCCTTATCACTGATTTTCAAATCCAAGTGTGTACCGAGATCAGTATCCTCCCTGTTTACCCTAGTTCATCTGCCACCACAGATCTTTATTTCCTAACTTATTGTAACTGGATTTTAATGACTTTTTATGCCCTAGTCTTCCCACTTCTTTCCTTCATTCATTCCATAGATCACTGTTGTACTTAACCTTCCTACAAAGCTGCTTTGATCACATCACTTTCCCCACTGCCTAAAGAATAAACTCCTAATCACAGACGAAGAAAGATATGTTGCATACCAGCCTTCAGCAGGCATTTAGCAACTACAGGTTTGGGTTTCTGTTTCCAAGTTAATGTCCTTGACAAGGTCCTTGAAGATCCTGGAGTTTTTGGAATAATAGAACAGCACAGGTTTCCATTCAAAATCAGGGGTGCATTAAATCTGAGCAGCAGTGGGCTTAGTCTGTCCCTAACAGCTTTCAATGCAGACATTGATTTCTCAGGTCTTTTAGAGATTCTTTTTTTGTTTTGTTTTTTTCCAAAGCAGCTGTCTTATCAATGTTATTTTTTTCTTTCTTTCTTTTGCCATATCCTGTTTCTTAAAGATTGCAGTTTCTTTATTATAAAAAACTCCAGCTGTCTTCTTCTTAATACTTCTCATTTCATCCTTTGCCCTTATGTTTATGTGAAGTAAATTTAACTTTAAAGTGATTAAATAACCCGTACTTGTCTAAATGTCTTAACCTAGGATTTTTACACTGGTTGCATTTTAGACCTTCACAAAGATTTAACACTTTGACCTGAGGAGTCATAAAGCTCAGAGATACTGAGTTCTTATTCTGATGCTCAGTCTAAACAATGAGAAGTTTCCTTTTATCACCAAGAGGGTTTTCTTAGTCACAGTGGATTGAAGTCAAACAGCGCTACTACTTTCTTCTAGAATTTTGGCTAATATTTTTACTATGCTCAGAAGATGACATGAAGTCATTCAAACTTCATTTTTATTACTCATCCTAACTCTGAATTCTATATATCCTAGATTTTCTGTTAAAATATTCTCATTTTGATATTTTTAGAAGTTTTATATGTGCTAGCTCCCTTATGAACTTAGAAATTATTTAAAAGGAAAATCCATGTCTCAATGTTTTACACTTCCCTCCCCTCACATTTCCTTTGGGATTTGCTCCATTGGTGACTCACTACTCTATTACCCTAACCCCACCTTCAGTTCCTTTGTCCTAATCTTTCAATGAGTCCCTGAATCTCCAATGAAAAATTTAAAATCCTCCCTTGAGATTGGGCTTCCATTTACCTTATTCTTTTATTTCCTTTCATAGTCCTGTCTTTCTTCTACAGCATTCCTTTCCTCCTAGAAATCCTGTGCTTAACACAGTGCTTGGCATACAGTGAATACTAAATAAATAGTTATCAAATGACTGAATGGATGAGCTATATATTCATAGCATCTAGCTCTTTGAAAGCACTCCATATCTATTTGTTGAATCATTATTTATAATGCAATATAAAAACTACAAGTGTTCTTAACTTCCTAAAGGGAAAGTGGATGCGTCTTGGGGTCTGTTTCCAATGTCTGCCCTAGGTCTGCCCTGAACACTTGCTGTTTGGTGACATCTCTCTGCAGATAGAGCAGATCTTCACATGTACTTTGTTGGGTTTCATGGCTGATCAGGAGTATTTGTCTTTAAGGTTGGTTTGTTATGTCTGATATCTCAATGGTTCACTTCCAAAACTTTGATTTTATCTCATCTCTCAGATACTAAACAATCAGATGCTTACTTCCTTTCTTTACCGCTTTCTGCCTGCAACTGGAGCTAGACTGGATTTGTAACATAATTGCTTATAATCAGTCTCAGAACAAATCCTTAGTTGCCATCCTCATGTTCCCCTGGAGAACTGGCCTCTGATTGCTGTCTTCCTTTCCTGACACCTCGTCCAGTCTTCTGTGATAGTCCTCCCCACCTCTCTGGACTGTTTCCACTTAACTCCTTTTTAAAAAAATCTCCTTAACAATAAGTACAACAGGTTATTTAAATCTCCTTCTAGAGCTAGCAATGACCTGACAATTTTTTGGAGCCCTAATAGATGGTGGACTGTGAATTAAAGTCATTTTTTTGTTCCCATGCCTTTGGTCAACCTTATGCAGTTTCCCCTTCTGTATGCCCCTATTATGGAGTACATGAAAGAAACAGAAACAGGTACATTCAATTTAATTAGAGATGTGCCTACTGGGGACCTTTGGGTGGCGGCAAGGTGCTGGATCCACATTTGCACCAAGCGTTCCCTGCAGAGGAAATAAATATGTCTCATACATATGTGATACTGTTTTTTCAAATATATGTAGGTGCTTTTGATAACACAATTTTAATATTTTAAAAAGCACTAGCTGAATTTATAGTAGTTTAAAAATTGTTTTATATTTCTTAAATTTACTAGATTTTTAGAAAAATTTTTTAAAGTTTAGAAAGAGGTCCCTCTAATTGAAAAGGTTGGAAATGAAGGCCTTAGCATATTCTTAGCATCACTGATGCAGACACTTCTTTTTCTACTAAGAATGAAATATAGGAAAGTCTTATCTTGGTTATTATTTTGGGTATAAAAATTAAAATGCATATACGTATATTAGTAAATCATTATTCACAATGCTGACTTCTTAATGGTATTGTTTTAGGTGTATAAATAATTAAATATGCTAAATTTCTGCCTTCCTTTCTTGCCCCACGTTGCACATAGCATTTTAAATGGCTTTCAATGCTACTTCTGTTGTTTTTGTTGTCAATGAATAAAACTATATTGAAAAAATGGTTAATTTATCAAAATTAAGAAAAAAGACTAAGCAGTAGCATGTTGCTATAAAAACAAAGCATAATGTAAACTGTTTTTAAAGAAAATAAAACATTTCACATTGCAGGGTAGGCCAGCAACCCTTTAGTATTTTCATATGAGTTTATGAAGAAGATACTTATTTTTCATATACAGTAATAATAATAATAGCTATCACAAATGGGTATTTATTTAAATCACTCTTCTAAAATAACCTTTGAGCTAGTATTATTGTCTTTACCTTATTGAAAAGCTTTTATTACAACTTGTGCTCTTTACCACTACCCTTTATTGACCCTCTACAAAGAATGCAAAGGAAACCACCAGATTCAAATTAAGAGCACTTCCTGATCAAGTTTTATCAGAAATGTGATGAAGATAGATGGTTTAAAAATAACTTCTGTAGATTAATTCAAAGCTTAATTGTATTTAATAGGTTCTTATCTTTTTGATGAATAATTTATGAGAATTTCCCATCAAGTTTTTTTTTTTTGACTTAAATGTTTCCAATCATATAAGATAGGCTTTGGGAGAAATCAACTGACGATGATTAAAATATGATAGTGCTGTCAAAACCCGAGGTCTATGCCAGAAACAAAACAGCAATAAAGAAGTGTTTTCCTCATCTATGTGCCTGCCAAACTGCAGTTCTGAAACTCAGGCTAGCTACCACGAAGAGGGTCTTTTTATAAAATGACAATGTATGATAAAAGTGCAGAAGTACAAGAAAAGTGCTTGTGATACATAGTTTGCTCAGTGCTTCAGTTAAAGAAATGGTGGAATGATCTTTCCAACTTTTCTGTGTGTCTTTGTTAACATAGAATGGGATGCTTTCAGGTCCTCATGAATTAAATTAGGATGGTCTTCTGCTTCATTTCACACTAATTAAGCCTTTAATTGAATTCTGCCACTAATAGGTGATTTTCAGTAATTTTTTAAAACAATTCAAAAATCACACCATCATGTGTCTAACACTTTGGATGATCTATGAGAAGTCACAGAAGAGTTGCTGAAACCATTTCTACTTTAGAAGAAATAACAAACTCATGGGTATGATCATCTTACTATATACATATTAAAAATTTTTAATCTTCAACTTGATGCAGTTAGCAACTAGATAGAAGTCGCAGTTTAATAGATAGAATTCTTATATTTTCTGACTCAATACATAGGAATTGAATTGCTCCTAAACATCCAGAGTTTTAATTAGAGCTCCAGACTTTGCTACTGAAGTGTCTTGTGAAGTTTGGCAAGCTTTTCCATTTCTCAGTCTTAATAACATGTATAAAGTAAGGCTTTAAACCTCATTTATTTTTTACAATCTACTTGATAGAAAACGCTGAAGAACTGTTTATGAGTTAAGTGTAATTAAACTTTTATTTTTTTTACAATTGCACTGAACCACTTTAAATGATTTCAAATCCTCTAACTCTTAGCTTCTATCCCCACATGCTAAGAAAAATGTACAAATAAGAGACAGACTACATTTTGTTAATGATTATTGAAGAACTGTGAAGAACAGATGAAATACTGGAAGGTTAGATTTATGATGTTGTTATACTTGATAGTATTGGAGATTTTTTTTGCACAAAAACCCAGAAACTAGTAATTCAGAGATAAAGTATGGTTTTCTACCTATATACCTCAAATATTTGCCTTGATTCTGTCCTACTAAACAGTTTTATCATGATTTAAATAAAGATACAGATATGTGATATACAGCTATCAATAGTCTGAGTGTTATGGCCAATATGCTTGATCACATAATCAGGACTGAGATGTGAAGAGCTGGAACGATGAACCATATCTAACAAGGTTAGATACAATAGAGTCAATGCCAAGTTCTTTTGGATCTGAAAAACTCATTCTGCAAATCCAGGATATGAAACACTTGGCTTAGGAATAGCACTTGGGAAAACTTTAAAAAGTTACATGTGATTATAGGTTCAATATATCTATGACCAAGAGATTGCTAGGTACATCTATCTGTCACCTGTCTATCTATCATCTATCTCTATCTATCTATCTATCTATCTATCTATCTATCTATCTATCTATCTATCATCTATCATCTATGTGTATATTATCTATCTATATCAAATATACTTTAAATGTAAAGAGATGAAAGGTTAAAGGTAAAAGGATAGAAAATATATACTATGCTAACATGAATCAAAGGAAAACCGGAAAACTTATATAAATATCTGACAAAGTATATTTGATGGTAACAAATACTACCATGAATAGAGAAGTTCATTTCATAATGATAAAGGGACCAATTAATCAAGAGGACATAATAGTCTTAAATGTTCATATAACATTATACAAATTCACAATTATAGTAAAAGATTTTAACACCCCTCTCTTAATAATTCATAGAACTAGCATACAGAAAATCAGTAAGGCTATAGAAGAAAAAAATAAGGTGAAATGAGTGTTTTGTAGGTAGCATATATTTGGGTCATTTTTTTTTTTTTTATTCATTCAGCCACTCTATGCCTTCTGATTGAGAATTCAATCCATTTACGTGTAGAGTAATTATTGATAGCTAAGGACTTCACTAATGCCATCTTATTAATCGTTTTCTGGCTGTTTTTTAGTTCCCTTGTCCTTTTCTTCCTCTCTTGCTGCCTTCTTTTGTGGACTGATGATTTTTTGTGGTGCTATGCTTTGACTTCCCTTCCCTTTATCCTTTGTGAATTTACTGCAGGTTTTTGCTTTGTGGTTACCGTGGGGCTTACATAAAACATCTTAGGTACAGGAGTACCTGTGTGGTGCAGTCATTATGTGTCTGCCTTTGGCTCAGGTCATGATACCAGGGCCCTGGGATCGAGCCCCTCATAGGGCTCTCCGTTCATTGGGAGGCTGTTTCTTCCTCTCCCTCTGCCTGCTGTTCTGCCTACTTGTGATCTCCCCTCTCTCTCTGTCAAATAAATATATATTTTTTAAATATATATATATATTTTTAATTTATTGACAGAGAGAGAGAGCAAGCACAAGCTGGGGGAGTGGCAGGCAGAGGGAGAGGGAGAAGCAGGCTCCCAATGTGAGCCCCCATGTGGGGCTCAATCCCAGGACCCTGGGATCATGACCTGAGCCAAAGGCAGACGCTTAACCAACTGAGCCACCCAGGTGCCCCAGTTTTTTTTTTTTTTTTTAAGATTTTATTTATTTGAGAGAGAGAGAGCAAGACAGCATGAATGAGGAGGAGGGGCAGAGGGAGAGGGAGAAGTAGACTTCCCGCTGAGCAGGGAGCCTGACATGGGACTCCATCCCAGGACCCTGGGATCATGATCAGAGCCAAAGGCAGACACCTAACTGACTGAGCCACCCAGGCACCCTGCAGCTATACTTATTTTTAATACTCTTGTCTTTATACAAGACCTGAGTGATTAGCACTCAACCATATTACACTATTTGAGTACTCTGACTTTGTACACTTATTTTTGCGATAGGTTATATATTTTCATATACATTTATGTTATCTGTCAGTATCCTTTCATTTCAGCTTGAAAAATTCCTTTCAGCATCTCTTATAAGGCAGGTCTAATGGTAATGAACTTCTTTAGCTTTCATTGGTCTGGAAAAGTCTTTATCCCTCCTTCATTTCTGAAGGACAGCTTTGCCAGGTAGAGTATTCTTGACTGGCATTTATTTTAGTTCAGTACTTCGAATATATCATTCCATTCCCCCCTGACTTGTAAGGTTTTCATTGAGAAATCTGCTGATTACCTTAGGGAGGGTCCCTTGGAAGTTGCAAGCTTTTTTCCCCTCTTACTGCTTTCAAAATTCTTTGTCTTTGATTTTAGACTGTTCCATTATACTGTATTTTGAAGAGGATCTTTAAGAAGAGCTTGTTTAGGGAACTATGAGCTTCATGAACTTAGATATCCAAATCTCCCCCCAGATTTGGAAAGTGCTCAATCATTGTTTCTTTAAATGTGCTTTCTGTCTCTTCTCCTTTTCTTCTTCTGGAACTCCAATAATTCAAAGTTCTTGTTAAGGTATCCTAAGATCACATAGGCTTTCTTCAGTATTTTTCATTTCTTTTTTATTTTTCTTTTCCCTTTTTTGTTCTCAACTTACTGGATAATTTCAAAGTTTCTGTTCTCTATCTCACAGATTCTTCTTCTGCTTGATCCTTCTGATGGTGATGCTTGTTGCATTTTTCTTTTCATTTATAATACTCATCAGCTCCAAAATTTTTGTTTGCTTTTTTAAAAAAAATTCTATTTCTCTGATAAACTTCTCATTTTTTCCCCATGTATTATTTTCCTGATTTTTTTGAATTGTCTTTCTGTGCTTTCTGTAGCTTATTGAGTTTCCTTTGAAAAGCTATTTGAATTCTTTGTATCAAGCAAATCACATATCTTCATGTCTCTGAGTTTGGTTAGTGAAAGATGACTGTGATCCTTGGGTGGTGTCACGATACCTTGATTTTTCATGTTACTTGAAGTTTTGCATTGTTGTCTTCAAATTTGTCACCTCTTCCAGTCTTTACTAACTGCTCACTTCAAAGTGTTCAAGCTCATGTTTTTTTCTACAACTTCTCCTCTGCAAACCTGGACTTTCACAAACGCTCTTTCATCTGTGGATGACTATTAAAGGCAGTGCGTTCCAGGAACTCCCTGACCATGGCTACGAGGGGCTGGAACCAGTTCATGAGCCACTTCAGGCTCTTCAGCTGGGACCTAGGTCTGTGCATCTCTTGTTTGGTGCATGGGTGGGTGAGAGTCCTCCTGGATCCCTTGGTATATGGTGTTAGGTTCCACAGCTCCCACAAACATACTTTTGTCTGTGAATGGATGCCAAATTTTTGTAGCTGGGTGAGGGATGTCTCTTGCAACTATGATACTAATGTGACTCCCAAGTTGATTTCAGAAAAGCCAGGAAGGAACCAGATTAAAAGGACCAATGTCAGGACCCTGGTTTATGTTTTGCTTGTTTCCTTGTTTGAGTTAGAATGTAGAATTGAGGGAGATTTGGATAAAGAATAGCAATTAGGGTACAAGCCTGTCAGTAAAGAACAGAGTGATTAGATAAAATCTGTATCATGTGGTGACCTGTACATTGATGGCTATGTCAGCTGGAGATATGGTAAGAGTCCAGAGTTGTTGAATATTTAGAGAAATAATTCTCAGCAGGAAATCACTTTATTTTCAAGTGAGACAGATGTGAAGGTCAAATATTTGTCATTCTCAGTTTAGCATCATGTATTATAGAGAGCAAAATTCACAGAGAAAAGCTATTCATTTACAAATATAGCTCAAATTAAACTGCTCTGCATTGTGGCTATTTTTCACAGTAACGTACACTTAAATAAATATTCACTTATTTAACAAACATGTATTAAGGGCATAGTATTATGCTAAGCACTGCAGAGTATACAAAATATACTTTCCACAATTTTTACAATCAGTATATTTTTAAAACAACCGAAACTACAGGATAAACCAAAATGATAAGAGTTTCAAGAGCTGGATAAGGCAGTGAATATCAAATGGATGGTGTAAACAGTAAATAAAATAGGAGGCCAACGGAGAGAAGGATCACCAGGAGCAAGAGTGACCCAGGAGCTTCAGAAAGGATGAGAGGTTTGAGCTGAGCCTGAAGGTTGAATTAGATGTGGAAGGCAAATAGAACGTAAGTGGAAATATGCTGTAGTTTGCTTAAAGGATGGGAGTGTGTTTGGCAAACATGAATGAACCATCTAGAATATGAGTTCTGTGTCGGGGAGGGTGGATATAAAGGTGTGGCTAGACTGTGTAGTACCTTAAATAATTATTAGACCAAGGAATTTGAGTTTTATAAAGATTGTATTAGCTTTTTTAAATTTATATGTTAAAAATAGAATTTTAGGATGTTTTAATGCAGATGGATTGAAGGAAGTAGAAAACAAGGCTAGAAATATCATAAAAATCAATCAAAATAATGCACAGGTGAATTAATAGAGAATATAGAATAGGATTTTGGCAATAATAAAAGTACAGAAACTAAAAGGGTTTGCTGATGATGAAACAATGAAATATTTATATCTGGGCTGGCTACTCTTCACAATCCACTGCTTTGCATCATATTTGAAATGGGAGATCAGTGTCATAATGGGCCAACTCTAGAAGAATAATTTTTTATTAATGAAATATAAGCCAGATACAATTGAGGGGATAATTATTATTAGAAAATTGCCTTTTATCAAGAAATTGATGTTTATTTAGATTGAAGTGCACCTGGGATGGAACAATGACAAATTTCTTTTAAAAATCTAGATTAAAAAATTGAATTGGGATAGTCAGAGGATTTAGCCAAGTTAGTTTTAAAAAGGATACACAGAACATTGTTATTTTTACATGTTGAACATTGCCATCGTCTGTGCTTTATTTTCACAATCACCCCCCTTTTTTTTAAGATTTATTTATTTTATCTTAGAGAGAGAGAGAGCACAGCTGGGAGGGGCAGAGGGAGAGGGAGAGAGAAACTTGAGTAGATTCCATGCTGAGATCAGGACCCTGAGATCAGGACCAGAGCTGAAACCAAGAGTCTGCTGCTCAACTGACTGTGCCACCCAAGCACCCCCCGACACACACTTTTTTTTTTTTAAGAGAGAGATAGAGAGAGCAAGTGTGTGAGCAGGGGTGGGGGAAGGCAGAGGGAGAGGGAGAGAGAATCTCGAGCAGACTCTGTGCTGAGTGCAGAGCCCCCATATGGGGCTCAATTTCATGACCATGAGATCATGACCTGAGCCAAAATCCAGAGTCAGCTGCTTAACCAACTGAGTTAGCCAGGTGCCTGGGGTTCTTACTGATGTGTTTGAGTCTACTTCTTTCTCTCCTATTTTCTTTTTTAAAAAAATATATTTATTTCAGTGCATTAAAGTCCAAATGTGTGTGTGTTTTAAAATTTAGTAGCCACTGTCAGTCACCCCAAATGTTTAAGCAAATCCAACAAAAAGAGACACATTTAAATCTTACGTATTTTTATATTTTTATATTCTGTCTTCTGTCCTATAGCTAAATTTGGGCTAGTAAGAGTTGGAAACAAAAGTGAAAAGAAAACAGGAAAAGAAAATAGGAGAAAGTGAGGAGAGGAGGGAGAAAAGAAATAAGAACAAAGTTTTATCCTTAATGCTTTTGAAGCCAGTTCTTTTACTGTTGGAGGACTTGATATGGTCAGAAGACAAGTGTAGGGCTATCAATGATGAGATCAAGTTTTTATCCCAGTATTGTCTCTCTAGATACATCTGTCTTCTCATAGAATGAGACAAGCTCCATCATTTCTGCTCCTTCATCCTGTCTGAACTAGAAGATCTAATACCATGAATATTCATAGCAAGATGAAACAGACCTTTTAATTAATTACTATACGAGTCGCTTACTGGATAATAGGGCTACGTAAGTCTTTTTTTTAATTGAAGTACAGGTGGCTCACAATGTTACATTAGTTGCAGGTGTACAATGTAGTCATTCAACAAGTCTGTATGTTATAGTAAGCTTACCACAAGTGTAACTACTATCTGTCACCATACAATGCTATTACATTATCGTTGGCTATATTCCCTATGCTGTACCTTTTATCTCCATGAATTATTCATTCCATAATTGGAAGCCTTCATTTCCTACTTCCCTTCACCATTGGCTCATTCTCCTACTCTCTTCCCCATTGGCAACAATACAGTTTGTTCTCTATATTTATGGGTCTATTTCTGCTATTTGTTTTGTTTTTTAGATTCCAGATATAAGTAAAATCATATGGTATTTGTCTTCCTCTGTTTGGCTTATTTCACTTAGCATTATACCCTCTAGGTCCGTCCATGTTGTCACAAATGGCAAGATCTCATCCTTTTTAATGGCTGAGTAATATTCTAGTGTGTGTGTGTGTGTGTGTGTGTGTGTGTGTGTGTGTGTGTGTGTATACACACACATATACCACATATTCCTTATCCATTCATTAGTCAATGGACACATAAGTTGCTTCCATATCTTGGATAGTGTAAACAATGCTGCCATAAATATAGGGGTACATATATCTTTTCAAATTGGTGTTTTCATCTTCTTGGGTATATATCCAGTAGTGAAATTACTGGATCATATGGTATTTCTATTTTTAATTTTTTGTGGAACTTCCACACTATTTTCCAACGTAGGGGCACCAATTTACATTCCCACCAATTTACGTTACATTGTTGTTGGGAATGTGCACAAGGGTTCCCTTTTCTCCACATTCCTGTCAACACCTGTTATTTCCTATTTTTTCTCCTGTTAATTTTCATATAGCAACAATTCTCTTGTATTTTGTCTTATGAAAGGATTAAACAGCACTCCATTTGATGTGTGTCATGCTTCCCTTGCTTCTCACTTGAAATTATATTATTTTGTTACAATGTAAGAGTCTCTAACAGTATGAGCATATTCAATATCAGAAAGAATCTGGAATCGTTATTGATTACTTTTAGAGCTTTCAAGAATGCACATATTCTGGAGCAGGTAAAAGAAAACAGTGTGTAAGTGACACAGATGAGGGGAATCCATGACACCAGGAGAGACATTGTAGACACTGCAGTGCATAGAGACATGCAGACATCAATGGAAGAGGCATTTTATAGTGGGCTATGTGGGAAAATGCTAGAAAGATGTAAAAAAATTTTTCCAATCTAAATGATTTTTATATGTTTCTTTGTTATATAAACCGAAATATTATTTAAAAAATCTTGGCCTAGCTTCTAAATAACTGCATTACTTTGTCAGTCTCTGTTCACCAGAGTAAATCATTTTGGGTTTCTTTAAAAGGGGAAAATTTTAGCAATTTTGTTTTAGCTTGTGAATTCACAGGAGGGAAGTAATTCTTAGAGCAAAGCTTCAAAGATTCAATATAAGATAAACAATTCTTTTCATCACACTTAATATTAAATATAACAGAACTGCAGGCAGAATAATTCATTTTAACATTAAAATAAAATGAAGCACAACTTCTTTAGTCTGATTACTTCAGCATGTGAAAATACTAAAGGCTCAAAAATAAATAACAATCAGTTAAAACTTGAAATGAGCAAAGAAAATATGTGGACAATTAATAGATTTTTCTGTCATTTATATTATAGCGTTATCTCTGTCTTCAGATAAGCAGAAGAAATAAAATAGTCATTTAAAGGAAGCTGTGAAAAATGCAAGGCACGAGAACTTTGTTGTGATGATTTTTGCAAGGTGAACAAGATCCTAATTCTTAGTTGTTCACATCAGAAATAATTTGACATTCTTTTATTCAACAAAGTATTCATTGAGCACCTACTATGTACTTGGCACTGTTTTAGCCCCTTGGGTTTTAGCAGTGATACAGGGCAGTGGAGAAAGTAAAGAAGGAAAGGAAGTTTGGAAGTGGCAACAAGTAGTGGTTTTGCAGTTTTACATGTAAGAGTCAGAAAGGACCTCACTGGAAAGGTGGCAGTAAGACATAGTCCCTCGGGACATGTGAGACTGAGCCATGAGCCTGGGGAAGAGCGTTCCAGATAAAGTGAATAACAGGTACAAATGTCCTAGGGCAGAAACATGCCTGACCTATTTAAGGAGCAGGAAGGAAGTCACCGAGGCTGGAGTGGAGTGTTTGAGGGAGTCCGTGGAGATGAGGTCGGAGAGGTCACAGAGGCCAGATTGGTAGGGCCTCAGTGATCATCGATAAGTACTATGGCTTTCATTGTAAGTGGTGTGAGGCCTTACCCTGGGAAGGATATGAGAGAAGAATGACAAGATCTGACTTTTATTCTCAAAGGAATATTCTGGCTCCTAGGTTAGGAAGAGATAGAAGGAAATACAGGCAGAAGCTGGGAGACCTGTTAAGGGATTACAGCAGTGATTCAGGTGGGGGATGATGGTGGCTTGAACCATTTATGGCAGTTGTGGTAGCGGTGAAGGTGCAAAGTGGTGGCATTCTGGATCTATTGTAATAGTATTTTTTATTATATTATGTTAGCCACCATGCAGTACATCCCTGGTTTTTGATGTAAAGTTCGATGACTCATTAGTTGCATATAACACCCAGTGCACCATGCAATACGTGCCCTCCTTACTACCCATCACCAGCCTATCCCATTCCCTCACCCCCCTCCCCTCATTCTGGATGTATTGTGAAAGCAGAGCCGACAGAACTTGCTGATCAATCGGTTGTAGCTTGTGAGAGATGTCAAAACAACTCTAAGGACTTTAAGTTGAGCAAATAGTGGGATGAAGGTGCTTTTTCATGACATGGGAAAGATTGCAAAAGAAACAGGTTTACGGGATAATAATCAGAAGTTTGATTTGGTGTATCTTAAGTTTGTGATGCCTATTCAATTTCTACTAGAGTTGTTGAGTAATCAGTTATACAACCACCTCTGGATTTTAGGGAGAATTCCAAGCTGGAGTTATAAATATGGACGAGAAAGACATGTTAGTGATATTTAAAGCCACAGGGCTGGGAATAGAAGAGAGAAGAGGTATAGGAATGAATTCCAGGGCAATGCTAAGAGACCGGGGAGAAGAGAGGACCTGGCATTTAGACTGAGAAGTCAGACTGCAAGAAGTATCACTTCATTAATAATAACTTTCTTTCAGAGGAGATTGGCAATGTATAGGCTCTAGAGGCCCTAGGTCTTTTTTTACTTTTGGTAGGATTCACCTGGTCATTTGCCACTTACCCATCAGTTGAACTAAATCTTCAATTTTTGCTCTTACTCTCTCCCTCCCTTAGGGCCTGCATCACATTTGTTTCGAATATTCTTATTGTTAATGCAACTCCATCTCACTATAAAATGCATTTTTGAAAACTGTCAAAAGTAATTTGGGGATTTTATCTAGTGAATAAAATGGGTGACCAAATTGGTTAAAACTGCTTTTGATCAAATATTAGGCATGACTATTGAGTAATATCACCAAGTTTACTGTGTGGTTTATGTGCCGGATCTAAAAGCAAAGTCAAGAGGGATGTTCTAAAACCGTTTTGAGCAATGACATTACTAGAATAAATATATAATTTCCAAGAGGACTATTTTCAATTAATAATCGTATATCATATACAAATATAAGTTCTGTTAACTTGATTACACCATTTCCTAACATTCTATTACTTTATCACATATATTTATAGAGATGCTTAAAGTCTATGAACACTCAGATAGCCATAAATAATATCTAATTGTATCTTCATTTCCCGGACTAAGAATTCCTTAAACAACTCCTATTCTCATTTAAGATGATTATCTTATCAAAAGCAACTGAAAATAATTATTTTAATGAGTAAAACATCTACAAAAACACATCTAATAATACCTGCCCAGCTATTACAAAAATTGCAGATTATGAACATCACAGATTTACAAAAAGCATCCTTGGATATCCTGCTAATACTGTTTGTAAAGGATGTATCCCCTGCAAATTATGCCAACTATTTGTTCACCGAACAGATATTTATTAAATTCTAGTATGTTCCAGATGCACGTCACAATGAAAGAGTTTGCTCTTTTAAGTTTTTCCAAGCACATTGTGGGAGACTTACAGGCATAAGGGATGGAGCCAAAATAGGGCTACTGACTTTCTTTATATCGAGCAGTCTCCTGGGGAGTTTTACCATATGGAGAACCTGTTTTGAGTAGATTAAAGGAAGACTAGAAAAGTAGCTAGGCTTAGAGTTATCCCTTACCGTATACGGCACACAGACTGGGCCCATTAATCAATTACACGGTGACGGAGAGAGCTTCCACCCTTAATGACAATGTTCTAATTGCTCTCCATGCCTCCGACTTGACCCATCTTCAGGAATGGGGGATCATGGAACGGCTTTTAGTTTTCTTTAGAACCTAACTACCATTGTTGTTCTAGGTTCTGGGATACAAAGATGGGGTTCCTGTCCTCAAAAAAAAATTATTTTTTTGAGGGAAAATATATATCTTTGAGTAATTACATCAGAACATGGTAACAGTGCTGGTGGTATAAACTCAGTGTACTCAGTGGGCATCTGGGGGGAAAGCCTAAGAGTTACTGGCTTTATAGAGAAGGTACTGGCATTATTTAAAAAGATGAGTTCATCTTCCCCTAAGCTCAGCAGGATGAGACAGATGTAAATTCTTGGGACCGAGCTTTTTTTCCTTTGGATTTTAATACTCTAGCTATTCCCGCATTTTCAAACCTTTTTCACTAGATTTGGCCTGATGCTTCATTGTGAATAAAGTCTAATTTTCATTCTAGGACTTTGCCTGTAAAGTATTTTAGAGTCTTTACCCCAGAGATCACCATCACACTGAGGCAGAACATTGTAATTGGCCCACTGTTCCTCACTTAAACTTGGTGGCTGGCCCCATTCCTCTCACTAATGTTGACATTAA
The DNA here is from genome assembly GCF_024610735.1 of Ursus americanus. NCBI lineage: Eukaryota > Metazoa > Chordata > Mammalia > Carnivora > Ursidae > Ursus > Ursus americanus. The sequence goes on along the minus strand of NC_142151.1, from coordinate 18,477,413 downwards.
TTGCCGGAAGGAGGAAAGTGATTTCTAAATGCAGGTTTACATGTTTCTTATTAGAAATAATAAACTTACAATGTTTTTCATGTGTTTCACTAGGATGGTCAGCTTCGCATCCTCATGTGATATCACTAACTGCACCTTAGGCGTCTTGTCAGGACACTTCTCACCTGATAAAGTAATAAAATTTCGGTGGGTTACATTGGAAGTGGTTCATCACAGGATAAATTAAACATTTAAAGACTAAAATGGAACCAATGAATAATATGCAAAAGAAACATTCTTCAGATCACTCAGAAAATATAATACTCTTTAGGAAACTGAGATGGTAAAAGATGGGATTGGTGTCTAATCATCCTGAACCAACCCTTTCTCCTCATATTTTGTGTTTTTGATGGATTTTGTGTTCATTTTGATTGATTATTTTTCCCTATTATTTAAGATTGAAAACCTAGTTCCATTTTTGGCTCCAGTTTTCTCAACATTCACTACAATAAGCTTAAGTATTAGAGAGCATGAAGTGTTGGCTTTAAAAGTCAGTGAGCCTGGGGTTCAGGTCCCAGAACTATACTTAAGACTATGTTATGCGTATATAATTAACTTATGACTAAGTTAACTGACTTCCTTAAAATGGAGATAATAGTTACCTACTTCAGGGTAGTTGAGATGATCAACCGAGAAACTCAAAAGTTTTCACAATGTAATCTCTCAATCCATGTTTGCAATTAGTAATACTCTTCTCCATATATTTGCATTTATCTCTTCTTGTCTATTTCCATAGCTCCTAGTTCAGACTCATAAGAATCTCTTGTCTGAACTACTAGAACATTCTCTTCTCCTCTCCTAAAACCCAAATCTATCTGTACACAATTACTGGTATATTCTTCCTCCTGCAATTTCTCTAAAATTACTCTTTTGGTCAAAGTACTATTCATAGCTTTTCAGTGCTTATGAAAAAAAAAAACCCTGAATTTTTCAGACTTGTTGCTTCTTACTGAATCTTTGTTTTTTATTTCCCACTGTTACTGTTCCATGCTGTAGTCTGTAAGTTCAATTCCACAGACATGCTCTGCTATTTCCATCCAGTCATTGCTCATATTATCCTCTTTATTTGAAATGACCTCTTCCACCATTTTTGGCTATTGAACTTTTATCTTTCTGAAAGGCCTAATTAAAATGCAAAATAGCCTCTGTGGTCACCTCCCTTTGAACTCCCCTAGCATAGCCCTTATCACTTAATATTTTTATCATAATTATTATCTTACATGCTTCAATTTGCTTAGTGGATTTTAATGTCCCTCAAGGCTTACTTTTTCCCCATATTCCCAAGGGATATATAAACCAGTGCCTGCTCCATAACGTCACACTAAACATTTATTTAATAACAAAAGTAGTCTTATTTTTTTCAGGTTATATCATTCCATCATTAAAATGAAGCCTTTGGTTTTTTAATTAAAAATTTCTGGTTTATGGCCCCAAAATTAAGCATAATTTGTAGTTCTTTTGATATTTCCATTGATTACTCTGGTTGTATATTCTCTGAGGGAAGTTAGAGAGAAGTTTATTAATAACAAGAAATTTGGCAATGTTCTACTGTGGGCTCATTGTGGTCCACATTGTTTTCTGAGAGTCAGTTTCAGGTCTCTAATCCTCTTTAACCTTTGATAATTAAACCTGACTGGTATGTTTCCTTTTCCAAAGATTTTTACATGTTTGTAAAAGTAGTTTACATACTGTGTGTAGGTAATATGAATTAATGTTACCATTAACGTGGATTATTGACACTGAAATAACTAAAATTGGCATTGTTTCTTACAATTGAAATGGCAATCACATAAAGATAATAAAAATATTCTTCCTTAAAATATTTTTATTTGATTACAATGACTGAGAGACATTGTGAGTTAGAGATACTATGAGATAATTCTGAGTGTAGTGCTGAGGTAAATTGCATTCACAGTAAAAAAAGAAATGTAATTGGATTTTTGGTATGAGCATGTTAAAAATGCTGATGACTTTTCGATGCACAATGAACGTTATTTTTGAATAAAGAGTGAAAAGATTACTACATAGAAACTCAATGTGTTTAATCAGAGGAGTTATAATTCGAAGGTGTGAAATTAGCATAAATTTACGATTGAGTGTCTAAATAGTCACCGTATAACTGTTACTTGAACTGACTGAAGTGATATTCCATTTTGAACTCTAGTGCAAGATTAGTAACCAGTATCCGTCAAGACACAGCAGAGTTCAGAATTCAGTTAAAATTCAGGCCACCAGGAAGTTTGAGTAGTCAATGTGGTAATAGTAGAGGTACTTAGTACTTCTAGAACTTTTACTGTATGCCAAACATTGGGCTAAGAGCTTTATGTACATGAACTAACTCAATCCTCATAGCAAATACATCAAGTTTGTGTTACTTCTGTTTTACACAAGAGGAAACCAAGGCATTTGGTCAAAGGTCACGCAGACAATAAACCATGCAGTGTTAAATGATCTCTAAAGCCTATGTTCTTGAACATCATGCTGTAAAGCTGCAAAGAAGGGGAAATAATCTAAGGGAAAGAATTTAAAGGAAGAGGGAGAATTTTGAGAATAGTTTCATATGGACAAGAAGATGCAGGATTATTTTGATTTTCTGCTTTCAAGTTAGTCTGGTGAATCTGATTATGTTTAATCCAACCATTTATAATAACCTTAAAAGCTGTTAAAATGCTATCGATCCTAGGATGACTGTGTTGAAATGTTTGAACGCATGACACTTTAGCAGCTAATACAGCACTTATTATGCACAATGTGTCCATTAATGTTAAAAAAGCAGCATTTCAAAATCTTTTTTCAAAATATAATATATTCATATAACTAAAAAATACAAAAGTATTTAAAAAGTATACAGTAAAACACCTTCCTCCCATTCCTAATACCTATCCACCCAGTTCTCCCACCATTATTTCATTAGCTTCCCATATATCCCTCTAGAGCGACACACATCCTTCCAAAGTTTCTCCATATAAGCAAATATGAATAAGCACTTTTATTGCCCCCCTCCCTGCATTTCCACAGAAGGAATAGCACATTTACTACTCTGCATAAAGATCTTGGAGAAATTTTTATAATCGTTCAAAGCTTCTTTATTTTTTAAAATATAGTTGCATATTATTCCATTATGTGAAATGCCATAATTTATGTAACCAGTTCCCCATTGATAGGCAAGTGGGTTGTCTCCAATGTTTTCCAGCTGTTACAAAACATTCTGCAACAAACAGCTTTGTTTACATGTCATTTTGTATACCTGTGCACAAATACTATAGGATAAATTTCCAGCAGCAGAATTGCTGGTCGAAGGGTATTAGCATTTGTAATTTTGATAAATGCTGCCAAATCACCTTCCATGGAGGTTGTACCAATTTGCATCACCACCAACAGTGTATAAGAGTGCCTGCTGATTTGTAACCAAGCTTATTAATTAAATTTTTGAATTTTTGCCAATCTGATGAGTTAAAAATGGTATCAGTGTAATTTTAATTTGCATTTTTATTATGAGTGAGTTTGAGGATCCTTTCTTTTGTTTAAGAGCCTCTGTATTTTTTTGTGTGCATATTATCTTTTCAAATTCTTTACATAATATTCTATTTGGTTGTTGGTCTTTTTCTTACTAACTTCTAGGAAATGGTTATATATTAGAAAACCGTTTGTGATAAATCGTAAATATTTCACCCATTTTGTCATTTATCTTTGAATTTTTTTTAAACTTTGCTATAGTTTTTTATATCCTGTAAAATTATTATGGCTTCTGGATTTGTAGTCATAACTATACTAAGTCATCCTCAGGTTGTAAAGGATTTTTTCTATGTTTTCTTTGTTATATATATGGATTTGTTATTTACATTTGAAGTCTTTCATCCGTTTGGTATTTATCCTGGCACATGGTGTGAAATATGCTATCTCAGCACTATTGAATTTTCCCTTAGTGTTTTGACCACATATTAAATCCCTGAATGTATTTGACTCTATTCATGGACATTCTATTATGTTCTATTTATTCATCCTTTTTGGACTAACACCACACTGTTTCAATTACTGAGGCTTTGTAAGGAGTTTTGTATATGATAGGGCTAGTCTTACCTCTATGCTTTTGTTAATTTTTCCTGGCCTTTATTTGTTTATTTTTGTTTATGAACTGTAGAATTAACTTATCTAGTTAAAAATAGATCTATTAATATTTTTAAAAAATATATTCAAAATTAAATTAGAAATACCTGACATCTTTATGATGTAGAATCTTCCTATATGAGAGCATGCTGTCTTTTCATTTGTTCAAGGCATTTTTGTAATTCCTGAGTAATGTTTAAAAGTTTTCTTCATTTGATCTTGCACACTTCCTGTTCAGTTTATTCCTAGGTATTTTTTCCCCTGCTATTGCAAATGGGATCTTTCTTCTACCTTTATTCTTTTATCTATATTCTATTGCACATAAGAATAAGTAATAGGTAGCTACATATCAATTTGGTACCTGATACCTTTAATGAGTCTTCATCATTTGTGATAGATTCTTAGTTGATTCTTATTTTTCTAGGTATGGGATCATATTACTGGTAGACATTGTTTTGTCTTCTTTTTGCCAAAGTTTGCTTTTAATTTTTTTTTCAATTTCATACAGTCATTTCACAAGTATTTATTTACCTTTTATGGACAAGGCACTGCTCTAGGCCCTTGAAACAGGTTAGACAAAATTCCTCTCTTTCTATTTCTACAGTGGTGAGGGAAATAAAAAAAAGCAAAACACATTATAAATAAGTGAAATTTATGATAAGCTGACTATGATAAATGATAAGAAAAAAACCCCAGAACATGATGAAGGCACTGGGGACTAGCAGAATAAGGGTCAGGTTACAATTTTAGATGGGATGATCAATGTGCTTCTCATTGAGAAGGTACATTTTGAGCAAAGATGTGAAGGAGGTGAAAGAGTGAGCCACCTGTCGGTTATAGTGATGATCATGGCATAGTGTCTTACTTTATCCTTCAGCGGAAACGCTTTTCCACTGTTTCCCTGTCATGCCTGGTGTGGGCTTTGGATAGCCAAGATAGATACATTTTCTCATGTTAAAGCATTAACCATTTATTCTTATTTCAGTGCTTTGTCAAGAAAGTTTATTGAAATTTATCAAGTACCTTTTCAGGGTCTATAGAGACAACCATATGATTTTCTCCTTAAATCTTTTAATTTTTTAGTTAATTTTATTTTTATTTTTTAATTTAAATTCAAGTAATTAACATATAATGTATTCTTTGTTTCAGGGGTACAGGTCTGTGATTCATCAGTCTTATATAATACCCAGTGCTCATTACATCACATGCTCTCCAATGTCCACCACCCAGTTACCCCATCCCTCCACCCCACTCCCCTCCAGCAGCCCTTAGTTTGTTTCTTAAGATCAAGAGTCTCTCACGGTTTGTCTCCCTCTCTGATTTCGTCTTGTTTCATTTTTTTCCTCTCTTCCCCTATGATCCTCTGCCTTGTTTCTTAAACTCCTTAAATCTTTTAGGATGATAACACGTATACTGTATATTACCAATATTGAACCATTCTTACATTTCTGGTCCTGGTGAATTATATTTCTTTATTGTGCTGATGGATTATTTTGGCAAATATTTTTCTTAGAATTTTCCATTGGTACTCAGAAGTCAGATTAGGTTGTGGTTCCTTTTTTGCTGTTCTTGCATCCTTAAAACTACTGGCATAAATACTTATGTGCTTCATAAAAATAATCTGGAAAAATTTCCTTACTTTTCTCTGCTTTGGAATTGTTTAAATAACAGTGGAATTATCTACTTTTTAAGGGTTTTGTAGAATCCCTTTGGAAATCATCTGAATTAGGTACTGTTCTAAACATTGCTTTTTGAAGCATTTTCTTTTCTATCAAATTTGATCTTTTCTAGGGAGAGTAAATTGTGTTTTCCTGGAACACTATTTCAGACAGATTTACAAGTTTAGCTTTGTAGACTTGAACAAAGTAGTCTCTTAGTATTCTTCAGTTTCATCTTTTTCTATGGTTACTTCTTGATTCCTTTTGTATTTTATATATTTGCATTTGTCCCCATTCTTTTGATCAGTTTAACCACTGGCTTCTTTATTGTTTACCTTTAGCTTCCAGATTTACTTATGCTGTTTTCTGTCTTCTAATTCATTAATCTTTACTTGAATCTTCATCCATTTGTTTTCTTTTTTCTTTCTTTCTTTCTTTCTTTCTTTCTTTCTTTCTTTCTTTCTTTCTTTTTTTTTTTTTTTTTGTATTCCTTTGGTTCGTTTTATGGTCTTATTCTAATTATTCCAATTATTGAGCACTTCTTTATCTTTCTCCTGTGGTTTTTGAGAGGGATAGCTATTCTTTTGAAATCTTGCAATTTTGTTTTCTAAGTCCTTTTGGCCCAAGAGTTGTTGAAGAGAGCTTATTTTTTAAAATCTCCAAACAAGTATCTTTTAGCTTTTAATTTTTAAATTTTAATTTTTAAAATTAAATTCTTACCTTACTTTCTTATGATTAGAAAGTGTGTCTGTACTATTTCTACTTTTTAGGATTAATTGAAATTTTCTTTGTGGCCTAATATATAATCTATTTTCATGATTTTCAGGACAAAGAGTTTGATATAAATTAATAAATTTGTCTTGTTAATTTTACTAATTTTCTATGTATCTACTTATATTTTCCACCCAGTCTTTCATAAATCAAAAGAAGTGAATTAGAATATCCTATTACCTGTCTGTTGTGTATTTTTCTTGAATGTTCCATAATTTCTGTCTGTTGCTGCCATACAATTGATATATATATATATATATATTTATATATTTATATATTTATATATTTATATATATATAAAACCATTATTTATATATAACTGCTCATATCTTTATTGAGGATATTGTACTTACTAGAGTTTAACATTGCATTCTTGTTTAATTCAATGCTTCTTGGCCTAAATGCCACCATTTCTTTATTAAGACTGTGACTTCTGGTTTCCATGTCTTTGGATTTGCCTAATATACCTATGCTTGGAGTTTAATTTTCAATTTTTAAATATCATTTTATCTTAGGTGTGTTCTTACATAAAGTATAGAGTTATGGTTAATATTTTTGCTCCAGTTGGAAATTTTTTTTCTTTATGGATGAGTTAAGTCCATTTATACTTATTCATATAATGGATTCATTTCCTCCTTGTTCTTACTGTTTTGTTATTAAAGAAATACAACATTTTTGTTTTTATGATGTTTAAAGACAGTCTTTGGCTCAGGAATTTGTTTTTATTTTTATGTACTTGTGATACTTAGAAAAACTTTTACTTTTGTTTTAGTGGTTACTTTTATTTAATATTCTTAGACTTCTATTTTTTTGACAATATTTGTTTCCTAATAGAAACAGATGAAATTAGTGTGCATAATCTTTTGCACTCTTCTTTCATCTACCACCCAATTATATTCAATGTGGTGATCTTAGTGTTTCTCTAACACTAATATTACATATGTTAAGATTTTTTTATTGCCTGATTTGTTGGATTTTAGTGATATCTTTGATACCCAGCTATTAGAAATGAAGTAATTAAAGAAACTCTTCTCTCATCTTATCATCTTTTCTTGCCCACATCAGCCCCAAGTAAAAGTCTAAAATAATTTCCTAATTGGAAACATGATATTATACGATATAATATAGTAAAAACCGTAATATTTTAAAGCTTTCAACTTTCAGAAACAACTTAATATAAGCATTTATTTCTAAGTAGTCCTAGCCTTTGCCTTCTGTCCCTCTGTATCATTAAAATTTACACTGAAAACCTGGTACCGTACTTCCACCATATAGATAATTGATCTGGGCTCTGCCAGAGCAAGTAGCTATAACATTAACCAGAGAAACCCTGCCATGGAGACTGTGGCTTCAAGTTTCCTTTTAAATTAGCATCTCCAGTTGGTGGTAGTGATGTGAGGTAATGATTAAAAGCTCCTGTTTGTAACCATTTGTAATTATCAATGGCATGCTCATTAATTCATCTTCTTAACCCTGACAATTGTTGTCTTTGATCATTTTCTACTCCATTACTTATGTTATTGTCTCTACAACTTGACAAAAATCTATTTTCTGTATGTCAGTGTTGTGTACTGGTGGAGAATGGATAATTTTATATTTTAATGGAGGTACTATTTGGCATGGGACCTATATTAATTTGGAGGGAATATAGAGGATCATGCCAGTAGAGAGTTAAAGAATACACAAGATAAAATCCAGCAACTTCCTGGGTAGTGCTTTGGTTGAGTGTGGTTGAGTCCATAATATTTAATGTGATAATGTGTAGAAGATTTTTTTTCTAGGTGACACTTCAAGAGAATTCTAGTGGTGGGGAGGCAGTGAATTCCTTGTGCCAGGGCACTGCCATAGGAAGTGCTAAGTGTGGGAGGAGTAGCATGATTTGGGATTTTAATTTCTTCTCTTTTGTCCTATTTAGGACAAAGCTACCACCATGACAAGCTACCACAGTAGAGAATATAAATGTGTCTTCCATTGCTCTTTCTATCATCAATCACTTATTCAGTAATTATTTATGGAAAATCTAGAGTAGCCCAGACACCGTGCTAAGTCCTGGGGACACAATGGTGAGCAATACAGACATGGATTATGTCTTCATGGATTTCTGGTCTACAAAGAAACACACAAGCCATAAACATCATTGTAATAATTTTGAAGAAAAAACATTTAGGAGTATATAGCAAAGACAAATAAGATGAGATCTGAAGGATGCAAAAAAAAAAAAAAAAAAAAAAAGATGGAGGAGGTAGAATAGGAATCAATTGGTCAATTGGTCCAGGCAGAGAAAGGTGCATCTGTTAGGCGCTGAGGTGCTTGTCTTAGTTGAGGAACTGGAAAAACACAAGAATCAAGATAGGAAAGAGCCTGATATTAAGGTTGGAAAGAGAAATTGGGGGATGCCCCAATTTCTGCTAGGAGGCCATCATGAGCATTTTGATCTTTATCCTAAGGGCAGGGGTAGCTACATAATTTCTGAGGCTCAGTGACATGAAAATGCAAAATGAAAATGTAGGGTTCCTTTTACAAAAATTATTAATTTTCAAGACAGTGACAGATGATTGTTAAACCAAATCCTGGGCCTTTCTAAGCACTGCCTAGTGTGACTGCACTGGTCACAAGCCCATGACATTGGCCTTACCTAAGGGCAATGAGAAGCCAAGGAAAAGTGTGAAGTACAGAAGAGTGATGATTGGATTGGCACTTTAAAAAGTCAAATTCTTATATCGTTCTACCAAGGCATGTTTGGTTGGTGAGTAAAGGCAAAGGAATATTAATATCTCTCAGATCCAGGATTACAAATTATTACTAATATGATCTTTACAAGTCATGTGCTTAGATACATAGTTATCCAGAATCTACTCAACTTGTTAGTAGAAGTAGTAAATATGGTAAAGTCTGAGATTTTTGCTTAAGGTCATCCTATGTCAACCAATATTTTAATACACTTAAAAAATTTTGTCCTCTAATCATTTAACAACATAAGCAGAAAGTTTCAACTAACTGACAAGAATAGGGCTTAAAATAAATATTGTTTTTTCTTGTTTATGAACATGAAAAAATTATGAAGAATTTGGAAATATGGAAAAGAAAATAATTTAAAGAATACAAGGAGGACCAACTTCCTGCTAGTCCTTGATTGTTGTAATGATTTGCACATTCTACTCAGAAGATGTGTTCTATTGTCTTAAAACAATAGGCTATATTTCCTATGCAACCAAATATTGAGAATCAAATCTTTTGTCCATCATCATTCTGCCAAAACAAGTCTCGAATACTGTATGATATAGTAAGAAATAAGTGAAGGAGAAAAAAATTAAACCACCATTTTATTTTTTACAATAATAATCCTAATTTTTTGTGTGCTTATGAATTTCAAATACCTTACAGAGAAATAATACTATCAGCAAAACTAAAAATTTGATAGTGATCCATGGCTTAATTTTTTGATACACAGAGAATCAATTTTCTTTAAGGACTTTGATGACAAAATAGAGGTCAACCTATTACTTTTTAAAATGTCTGACAATTCTAGAAATCAGCAACCTTATTTTTTTAAATCTGGTTAATTCAAGTTTACAAATATTAATGGTAAAATATATCCCCAGCTAACAGTATTTTTAAAAAGAAGGTATTTGTTAGATATTTGTGTATTATGACAATTAAAAGGAAATATTTTTTGTAGGTGATATCATTCTTCTTTATATACATGCTATAGATTGTAAGAAATGAACTTACTAAGTAATGTTTATGGTTTGGCTATATAAGCAAAGTGTCTTAGACAGTGATGCCAAATGAGTAAAATATAGGGGAATGAGAAAGGTACAATCCTCACATATTAATTTGGAGTTTGTGAGTCCAGAGCAGTGCATAGTGGGGAAGTGAGTCTTCAGTTTAAAGTTACTTCAGTTTAACAGAAGAAGCAGGTAGACACACACATAAATATACAACTTAATAAGCAATCACGTTATTCAACTTGATCTGGTTGTATAGAACTATGCACGTAAGTGTAGGTAACTACAGTGTCAGATAAAAGCAGAGGTGATAAGCCGATGGGTCTAATCTCAAAGGCAAAGTATCAGAAGGATAGGGATAAAAGACAGAGTCGCAAAGGAAAGGGGGGTGAGGTCTAGCAAATTACGGGCTTGCAAATCTTGCGTGACATAAAAACCAGTCTCAGTATTGGATAGCTACTGGCAATGGAATTTTATTATGAATGCTTAAAACTGATGGGACATTCAAAGAGAGTCCCTGCCAATATAGGAGAAATGCTAGAAAAGTTAATTAGAGTTAACACACATTTGGCAGAGAATAGGGTAGAAAATTGTGCTGGGCTAGTTTGGGATCCAGGTAATAAAAAGAAGACTTCATGAGGGAGGTAGAGTAATTACTGAGCTTTAAAAGATAAGAGAGAAACTGTGAGATAATTCGCAATCATTATTATTGCCTAATATTTATTTTTGTTGCTTCCTAAGCTGTTGAGTAAACTGGAAGACTTACCTGCGGGGGGAAAGCAGGAACTCTGTTTCTGAAATGCAATTCCACAATTAATTGAAATGAGTTAATAATGTGACATCATGTAGTTATTGTAATTGGACAAACAGATGTTGGTTTAATTTAACTTGAACATTTTCTAAGGGGTTAAAAAGCTTTGGAAGTCGTTAGAAAAGACCCTTATAGCTTATTCTTTAAAAATATTTTAATTTGAAAGTTGAAAAAATATAGTTGTGATATTTTTTGCACAATTATATTGAAACTCAAAAATTGTACATAACAACACTGATGAAATTACTTACCTAGGTCCACAAGTGATGATTCTTCAACTGTTTGTTGCACAGGCTCAGAGAGGAAAAAACTAAGCACATAATCATTCTGAAAAATAAGACAAAGTACAACATTTCTTCATATTTTATATTTATTGCTCCTATTCACTGGTGGAGGATGAGCCCCTAATCCAGTACGACTGGTGTCTTTATAAAAGGGAAATTTAGACACAGACATTCATGTAGGAAAGACAGTGTGAAGAGACACAAGCAGACGATGGCCTTTTATAAGTCAAAGAGAAAGGCCTGGAGTAAATTCTCCCATCACAGTGGTCAGAAAGAACCAACCTTGTGGACACCTTGATTTCAGACTTTCAGATTCCAAAAATGGGAGACAATGTATTTCTGTTGTTTAAATCACCCAGTGTGTGGTACTTTGTTATGGAAGCCCAAGCTCACTAACACAGCACCCAGTGGTGATCCCTTCATCTATGACCCAGATTCTATTCCTTCCTCCTCAGGATACTTGTGGAATATCTCAATCTATATGTTAGTACCTTTACCTTTTTCCTTTCTTTCTCACCAACCTAAAGTAGTCTCCCCATTAACAACTAGAAAACAGAAGACTCAAACCACACAAAGTATACTCACACAAAATAATAACCTTGTCACTAATGACCCTTTCAAATCCTTATTTTCCCCCTCCTTGACAAAACTTAAAGTTGCCAACATTCATACTGGTTCCACTTCTTCAATTTGTACTTACTTTATGATCTATGACACTCAGGTTTCTGTCACTAGTTGTCTTCCAAAAATGTTCTTACCATCATTTTTAACAACCTTTTCTTTTCAATTTTTTTTTTTTTCCAAATCCAATGGGGATTTTCTTGGCCTTTATATAGTTATTCCATTTTTAGTGAAAAACTCTCTTTCATTTGCTTTTATGATACTAAGGTCTCCCAGTTTTGCTTCTATCTGTCCTCTCTTTTTTTCTGGAACTTTTTTTTCTCAGGCTCCTTTTTCTTTTGCTTATAATTTAAGTTCTAGTGTTCCTCTTCCAGGCCATCCCTCTCATTACTGATCTATTCTTTCTGGGTGATGTTATCCCTTTTGATGCCTTCTATAATTATGCACAAGTCTAAACCTTTATCCTAGGTCTATCTCCTGAGCCTCAGCCCTCTATTTCAAAATACCTATTTGTTGGCTTCCTTGACTGTTGGAAACCGGAAAGTGCACCAATAAATACATTCTCTTTGCCCTCAAATTGCCACTTCTTCCTATGTCCAGGCTCAAAATAAGGTGTGTCTTTTTAGACTCCCTGTTCTCCCTTACCCCACACATAATATTTATTGCTAAGTCCTATTGACTTTAATTCCTAAATATCTCAACTATCCATTTCTTCCTTCCAGGTATGCTTCTGACTTCTAGCATCATTACTTCTCACCTAAATTACAGCAGGGGTTCCCAACCCTTATCCTGTTACCTTTTGATTAAATCTATTCTGCACTTAATTGTCAAACTGATCTTTCAAAATAAAAATCTAACAGCTAACTGCATAAAATCTGGCAGTGGCTCCCCATTGCTCTTAAGAAATAGGTCAAGTACTTCACAAGGCCTTTCCGACCTTTCTTGATCGGGATCTTGTTCATTCCCCTTCTTCATCTCTCACCATTTCTCCTCCAGTATTTTATGCTTAACTACGGCTGAATTGTATTTATTTCAAGTGTGCTATGCTCTCTCACCTCCTTGTCTTCCTACACATTTCATTACCCATCCTTTCCACTCTTATTCACCCATTTGCCCAAGGTTTATCACATGCTTTCTTTTCTACTCTTTTAGCCTACTCAATAAGATATCAAGAGCAGGGATCATCATTTATTCACTCATATCTAATACAGTATTTTTGCTCAATAGATATTTCTTAACCAGAACTGAGGTCTATCTTTAGATATGGAATACATTGGTTTTCTAATGCAAATATTCTTATCTATGTAGCAGTTTTATGCACCATTGTAAATTAGTTAATTACCAATTTTGATCTTTATGTATTGCTCTCTTATGAGGTTGCTTAATAAGAATCTATCCTCAAGAAATGTATCCATATTCAGGATGCTGACCAAACTAAGTTTTCTTATTCTTATTTTGAGAGCTTGAAGTCAAACTTCAGACTGTGCAGAATTTGTTGAAGAAAATTTGACCTTCTTTGGCCTTTTGACAACTAGTCAGTTATTCTTCTCTGGCGACATTTTGGCCTCACCACCCAATGGTTATTAAACTTCAATAGTAGGCAGAATATCTTCCCAGTTAGTGTCTGAAATGTCACCACTAGCTAATTATTGCCTTGTGTTTACACTGTCATATCCTTGAAATCTTCATTTGTAATTCCAGGTGTGGGTGACATACTAAATACTAATTCCTTATTGTAACAAGATTGTTTTCATTCTTGAGGAGAAACATGATTCAGTGTCAATGGAGGCAGAAATCAATAAAAGAGATGAAGAGGGTAGGAAAAGTAATGTTGCTGGATCTCAAAATAATTGATTTTAAAATTTTCTCTGACTTGGCTTTACTCATGTGCATGCCTCCCACTGCTTTTTAGCACATTGCACCACTGGGTAGTTTGAGTTATAGAAATGTCAGTAACTACAATTGTTCTTACTGATAACTTAGATCAATATTCTCAATTGGGTTTGTATTGACTCCTAAGCAATGTGCTACATTTAGTTGTATAAATTGTATACTGAGCAACTCTACAGGTACCATTGTTACATGGACTGTAAGTATAATCCTACTTAGCAGTATTGCCCATATGTAAGGCTGGCAGATATAGCAAATAAAAACAGAGAATGTCCACACAATATTTGCAACATACTTATTCTAAAAAAAATTTTTGCTTATCTCGAATTCAAATTTAAATGGGTGGCCTGCATTTTATCTCACTACCCTACAATATGAGGTGTCTAGAAAATGTGTGGGCACACTTTTGGTTGTCTCAGAGGATACATTTGGCAATTAATGGGCAAGGCCACTTATCCTAAATGTCTTGCAATACACCTAGGAGATTCTCACATTATGAGGAATGTTGCTTTTCTGCTTAATTCTTCAAAAGGTAATAGTTTACCAGATTAAAAAAACCCTCTGAATTTAATTACTTTATTCTGAATCTAATTACTTTATTCTAGAAGTGAGAAAACTGACTATTAGATAGCATAAGTGATTCACTGATTGAAATTAGTACCAGAAAAAAAAAAAAGCCCCCAAAACAAAGAGTGGTAGAGTGTAGTCAGTAAGCCCAGGCCCACCTGTGTTATCACTGCCAATGGTCTATAGATGTAAAGAACGCATATGGGGGACAGGTGGGAGATGTGGATAGAGAGAGCTTTGTAGGAGTCTTAGAGCATGCTAGCTCTACTCAAGTTTGAAACTACTATGACCTATTGATGAATTTTAAGCATAAAAGCATCGCAATCAGGTATTTTTAGAAAGATGACAGTGCAGCATTGTGGAGGAAAGAAAAAACAGTAGCCAGTTTTGGAGAATATCATCAGCAAAATTACTCATATGCTCAATATATTGTGTTTTCTGAGCATTCCATTCTGCTTTACCACCAAATCTTTAAAATGGCATTTCTGTTCTTTCCTATTCCCTTTATAAGCCTAGTCCTGGTTGCGAGGTAGGTAACCTTCTTGCATCTCCTTGGTCTTCTAACCTCCATTCATTCTTCTTTTATAAAAATACCCTGCTTTGAAGATCCTGTCTGCTAACTATGCTGTCCTCTCCACTTGCTGTTGAACTTGCCTACTGATCTCTAGGTCACTGACCTTCATTTCTTGAACATTTTCCACCTTGGAACATTGTCACTGTCTTCAATAGTACTTGTCATAATTCACACTTATTTTAATAGTCACCCCAATTCTCCTTCCCTGTGGTACATTCTTTGTTTTTGAACTCCTCTCATCCATTGATCTTGCTCTGCATCACACTCAGCCACTCACTCCTGTTCCCTTGATCTTGTCTTGATCAGTGAAGAAAGCTCTTCCATTATCTTGATTTCTAGCTGCCTAGTCTACCATCACCATCTTCCTCCTTTCTAGCTCATTTCCTCAAGTTACACAACTCAAACAATCTGTTGACTATAAGACATTTTCACTGGCCTTAACTTCTTTCATATGCTCGTGTCCCTTCTTGGTGAACTTGGATCCCATGGTTGATACCAATAACTCCATTGCATAGTTCTTTCAACTCTTTTGGCCCTCTCTCCTTTTATTTTATCATATATATGTCAAAAACCCAACTTGGGTTATTCTCTGCCAACTCGACAACTGTAGCAAGCTGCTGAATGTTCCTGGAAAAAAGCACTCAACCATACTTACTGCTCTTACTATTACCTCATGCCCACTACCCTCAAGTTGGTGTTTAAGATTTTCTGGCAACCTATATATGTCAGTAGTCCATTTATTCTTCTACTCATCTATAGGTTTATTTAATACCTTATCCTCGCTCCTCAACATGCCAACACACTTTCCCCCTCTTTCAGTCTTCTCAAGGCTATCTTCTTGTTGACAGAAAAAATAGAAACAGAAAAGAACTTCGATAAGCTTCCACCAACACATCTGTCATCTTACCTCACTTCGGTCCTTTCCTCTATTACATGGGTGGACTGTCTGTGCTTTAATCTGAGACTGATTAAATCCCATGCCCTGTTCTCTACTCAAGGTCAACACTTTGGTCTCTAAGTTCTCATTTCTCTCATCATCAATTTTTGCTTCTTCAGTGGATCTTCCTAACAACATACATATATGCTATGACTTATTTCAATAAACGAAATTCCTGACCTACATTTCCCTGCACGCTATCTTATTCCTGTTCATCCTTAGAGCAAAGCCCCTTTAAAGATAATTTTCTGCTTTCTACCCCAAATTCCTCTCTTCATATTCTCTTTTGAACCTATTCTAATCAGGGTTTTTGTTCCTAACACTCACATCAAAGTGTTCTTGTTAGATTCACTAATGATATCCATTTTGCTAAAATCCAGTGGCCAATTCACAAATTTAGACCTATCAGTAGTATTTGAAATGGCTGATTTCTCCTTCTTTAAAATAGGTTTTTGTCTGGGATTCCAGGTATAAGATGCTTCTGGTCTCCAACAAGTTGCTTTTTCTCAGCCTCTCTTTTTGATTCTCTCCCATCCTCTCAAACTTTAAAATAGGTGTGCTGCATGGTCTAGCCCTCAGATCCCTTCTCTTTCATATTTACATTTAACCCTATGTAATCTCATCCGATCTCATGGCTTTGAAAACCAATTTTTGCTGACACCTCCAATATTTTTATTTCCAGCCTCTCTTTTTCCCTCAACTCAAGACATTCAATTTTGCACTTGACATCTCTAATTAGAAATTTCATATGGAAATCAAACTTAGTATATTTTGAACTAAACTCCTGTTTTCCCCCACTCTCCACTGCTCCTCCTACAGTTTTCTCCATCACAGCAAATACTCAACCAATACAAGCTCGTATGGCCATAATAGTGGGTTAGTGACTGGCACTTATCCTGACTGGTCAGTACCTGTGTCCTAACACTTGTTAAATATTTGGAACATCCCTCTTATGTAGAACATTATATATTTAGTGAATAAATTAATACAAGTTTGGGATTTGTTTAGGGACTCTAAAGTTACTGGTCTTTGATATATCAATGGTTCCAGTAAATGCATTAGGCTATGTTAAATGCTTTATGAGGTTATTATATATATTGCTAGCGTAGATGTTTATCTAATAATGGTCTTAAAATGTCTAATAATGTACTTTAAAGTTGCAAATGCATTCAATAAAGAGCAAATTTGAAAGCCAAATAACAATTTTAAAATTAAAGTCTGTATCAGCTTATTTTTTGTTAAATTCTGAAATCTTATTAATATGTTGTTTGCCAATTATATTATTAATCCATTTGCAATTTAAAATGATTGATTTTTGAGAAAGTTGATCAATTCAAAGTTGCTGAAACTTCAGTGTTTTTCTTATATCATATGAACATATTCTTGCTCTCAAAGACTACAGAGACTTAAAGTATTTGCAAAGATCAGAAGTAATGTAATATAACACTGAGATCAATTTTTTCTTACTTTAAAATAACACATTAAGAATTCCCATTTATTAACTAGCCAGCCAACATCTAGAATTGGCTGCAAGATTTAGTTTCAGTGAGTTAAAACAATAAGCTAAATCTATCTCTCTCAAACACTGTGAAAGGCTGTAAAAATGTGAATTTAAAAATGAATTCTCATAAGAGTTTTAAATCAAAGTTGAACAGTAATTGTATTTTATTGCCTTTTTCATAAAGCAGCTTGTCAGAATGTCCAGTCTTTAATGTAGTTCAACCCACTATATTCGTATTGGAGTTACATAGAATAATGACACTATGAAGAACGGTGAACTTCTAAGGAATCTTTTATAATTCTGATTCTAAAATGTCATCAGTACTTCACTAGACTCTGAAAAATAATCTTGGTCTTACTGATGGTACACATGTGACATTTATCTTGCCCGCAACGTAATCTCAGCCAGCTCCAAATAGGAAAAGAGCAATGTAGTGACAAATGTAGTAATTAACATCTGGGTTTAGCAAGCAGGGAACAAGAAACATATGTTCACTATTAAGACAGGATTTACCCATTTGGATTTATTTTGACATTTGATTTCTGCTTAAAAAATAACATTGCTTAAACCATAAGTAATACTATTTCTTATTTAAAGAGGCTTTTAGAAATGAACGGCAATACTGCAAAGAGCTAGAAATTATAATTAATATGGCTTTAAAATAAAAAAGGCAACAGCTGTTTATATATCTCAGCTGAAGTAAAATGTGGATACATGTGTGTTTAGGTACTGCAATCATTTCCTATAACTTTATGTTTATATTGTTCTTTATAAAGATCTTACTTAGTTCACAACACAATTCCACCAAAACAGAGCAAAATTTAAAGCAAAAACAATTCCTGTTATGACAACTATTATTTGCTTGTGGAATGAAATTACACTGAACGGAAAAAAGAAGTTTATATTAGCATGAGAGAATAAGTAAAAATAAACAAACAAAAACCAGGTAGATACAGGACTAGGGTGTCTAAACTGATGCTTCCAACCTCATTAGAAGAGATATTGAGGTGGTATGTAATTAAAGTCTTCATCTATGTCTATTTTCTTTTATCAACAGAGTATGTGTGTGTGTGAGGAGAGACAGATAGACAGATAGGCAGACAGAGAGAGAGACATGGTCTCAGAGATTTACAAACATCCCTCTATCTGGGTTGCTATTGTGTCTTTAGACTAAAGCCCCAAATATGTCTGTCCCATCTAACTTAATTCAGATACCACCACTGGACTTTATTTTTTTTAATTTTTATTTTTTTAAAAGATTTTATTTATTTATTTGACAGAGAGGCAGCGAGAGAGGGAACACAAGCAGGGGGAGTGGGATGGGAGAAGCAGGCTTCCCGCTGAGCAGGGAGCCCAATGCGGGGCTGGGATCATGAACTGAGCTGAAGGCAGATGCTTAACGACTAAGCCACCCAGGCACCCCACCACCACTGGACTTTAGAACAGACTTTTTATCTCATTTCCTTGACAAAAAGCAAGACTGCTTAGAATCGGGAATGATCCCAGATGGGAATATGACAGTTGATTTTAACAAGATAAGGTTGTCCCGTTTTATATTCAAGCTGTATCTTCTACTTCTTCTCTCCCCCTTTTCCATTCACCGCCACAGATTTCTTTATGTTCATGTCTGTATTTATCACCATATTATAAATGCATTGAGAATAAAGTTGATATGGTTTTAGTTGAATCTCTCCAATTTGTTCTCTACAACCAATTTAAAGCTCTTAATCTAGAGTGTTATACACAGTAATGTTATAGTTATACAGGCCCAATACAAATTTAAAAATCTTCATAAAGTTATGTACAGTGATAAAAAATATTTTAAACAGTTACAAATAAATGTACTAGATGTACTTTAATAATAAATGTACTAATGTAACTAAAAAAGAATATGAGTTTTAGTGTATAGGCATAATAGGATTATTTGCTTTCCCTACACTGCCATATGACAAGCAGCTATGAAAGAAGAAAAGTATTTTGTTTTCAGATTTATTTATTTATTTGAAAGACAGAAGGAGAGAGAGAGAGACAGAGACAGAGAAAGAGCATGAGCAGTGGGGACAGGCAGAGGGAGGGAGAGTCTTAAGCAGACTCTGCACTGAGCGTGGATCCCCATGGTGGGTCTCGATCTCACAACCCGGAGATCACGACCCTGAGGTCACGACCAAAACCAAGAGCTGGATTTTTAACCAGCTGCACCACTTAGGTGCCCCAAGAAGAAAAATATTTGTATACGGATTTTTCTTGGGCCAGAGATGGGGATTATCTTATCCCAGGAATATTCAGCACAAATATAAATTTACTTTATATCTCTCATTTTATTAGAAGAAGAAAGGACACTTGTGTATGTATAAAAATTTCCTCTAAGTCATTCACATCACTTAAAAAAATTAAAATACTCATGTTACATCCATGACTTTATAGATTTTGATGGTTATGTAGATAACTATGTAGATAACTATGTTTACAGGGAAAAACTATCAGTAATACAAAATTTAAAAATTCTCAACATGACTTACTTTGAAATCATTTATGTGATTTTTAGGCCAATAATGTTTTATTTAGTTAATTTTTAAAGATATTTTATCTATTTATTTGAGGGAACAGAAGTAGGGGGAGTGGCAGAGGGAGAGGGCTCCTCGCTGAGCAGGGAGCCAGACTTGGGGATCCATCCCAGGACTCTGGGATCAGGACCCGAGCTGAAGGCAGATGCTAAACTGACTGAGCCACGTGGGCACCCTTATTTAGTTAATCGTAAAATAAGTTTTCATTTCCACTATATAAAAAAACTTTTTAGGTACTGCAATCATTTCCTATAACTTTATGTTTATGTTGTTCTTTATAAAGATCTTACTTAGTTCACAGGACAATTCCACCAAAACAGAGCAAAATTTAAAGCAAAAACAATTCCTGTTATGACAACTATTATTTGCTTGTGGAATGAAATTACGTTGAATTGAATCAGGAAGTGTCTACCAATATACAGAGACACATAAAGGTTTCACCATCATTAACCCATTTGAAGATAATTGAAAACTGACCACATTATGCATTATGCACAAAGAACTTGGGTGATTAGGCAGGTCACACTGCTTATTAATGTTAATCAGCATCTGATGACATCCCTGTCAAATTATTATTGTTCTATTACCATGTAATTCATATAATGAGTATTGTATCAAGGCCCACAAAGTTCCTTAGGAATAATGGGGGAAAACCAATGTACGACGTTATGACAGTTTTTATGGGGCCATTGGCACTTAACAACATAGACTACTGACAAAGACTGTAAGCTTCTTAGGGCAGTGCCCACATCTGATTCAGCTTTCGACTTTCTAGAATAGAATTTCTCAAATCTGGCTGTGCATCTAAATCACCCCGTGTTCTTAAAAAACAATACAGATACCTACATATTAGCCTTTACCTAGCAAATCAGCATTTCTAAGGACGGCGCCTCAGAGCATACTTTTAAAAACCTCCTCAACTTATTTGAAAAAAATTGATCACTAGGTGCAATTTTGGTCCACCTCCCTGGTCACCTCCCTGGTCACAGTATACAATGTAGGCCATCAATAGACATTTGTTGAATGACTGATACAGTAGTTTTCCAAAGTGGCCCCTATTATGCTAGTGCCCACATTTAATTTTTGTTGATTTGATTTTTATTAATATAGCACTACTTTATTTATTTTGTAGTACAGAAATGACAACGAATAAGTAGATACAGGATTTACATCTCAGGAAGGTATTTTAATGTACTCTACTCATTGTGCAAAATTCAGTTAAATTATTGGGGGGGTGTTACTTTGGGAGAAAGCACACCTATAATATTGGCTTCCTTTGATATGAGACAAATGGGATTCCCCTTCTTTGGAAGTCCAGTGCTAGAAGACGGCTAACACATTCTCACTCAGAGCATTTTTAGGTCATGTGAGTTTACGGTAGTGTCTCATGTTTGATGATATAAATACCTCTTCTTTGTCCTTCTGTATTTTTTTTTTCCCCTCACTCAATTCTTAGACCTTAATTCCTCTAAGGAAAAAAAAACAGTACGGTGCCTGAAATTTCTTTAGCCTTCCTTTTCCTAAATACTGACCAATGGAGATTAAAAACAACACAAAATGAAATGAAAACATCTCTTCCTGGGGTATCCGTAATCGTACTTAAGTTAGCGAATTAGCAAAGGTGAATGTGATGAATCCTGTGAGCTCCATGTTTGGTGGTTTTGTTCATCCGTGTATGTGCAGCAATGATTGTGATGGGCAACAATATTCACTAAACGTTGCCGTGTTAAGCTGCACCTTTGCAAATCTTCCCTACTTGTTATGTCTGACTCCTTTGCTTTGCCCTCTCACAACAGTCCTCTGCTAGCACTTCTGTATGAACTTATCCTGTGAGCAGACACATTTAAGAGTTCCCTAATGAGAGCCTGCTGCCACATGAAAACGGATCTCAGTATTTGCCTTATTCACACTAGGGCCAGAAATCAGAAGGTCTCTCCACTTTGCACCTACTTATTTCTGCCTAATTAAGCTAAAGGCTGGCACCTCTTGTGGTTACCAGATATTTTGTCAATTATCCTGAAAAGGCATAGCCTTTAAAACAGCTTTAGCATAATCTGTGAGGCAGCCTTCAGCATACAAAGATGACAATCCCATTCACTATCCCCTCAGCGTTTTCCCTTATAAAACTGCCATATCCATGAGGCCCTTTGACTATAGAGTAAGTTAATGGACATGGCCTTCAGAGAATGTCAGACGAAGTAAAGGACATTAAGATGTCAGCATTCTAAAAAGGGGCACCTGGCTGGCTCAGTTGGTAGAGCATGTGACCCTGGAGTTCAAGTCCCATGTTGGGCACAAAGTTTACTTAAAAAGATGTCAACATTCTATATTCCTAAATATACAAAAAGCACTTGAAATCCAATGAAATAAATTAAGTTGCCTCGGTCCTATAGGGCAGAAGCCTCTGTTATATCTCATTTCTCATTACTCACTGATTAAGACATAAGACCGAATATATTCAAAAGATAGGATATAATTTATATTGAGTATGCATGGACAACAGTTTAAATTCATGCATATGCAATATATCTACACATAACCATTTATTATAGTATAACTTTACTATTGGCTAATACAGTTTTCAACAATTATTTTACATCTTTGTTTTCAGTTTCCTCATTACATAGTTCTATTCCCATGATGAACACATACTGTTTACTTCTTTCTCTTTGTTCATAACAGACATATTAAAAACAGGCTCTGAGCAGTCTTTCTGAAGGGTACAATTATGACTCAGTGCACTATTAATGCTTATCCTTTAGAAGCATGGCCAGGCAGTATTCTTGAGCTAGGTACTAGGTAACCAGTGGAACCTGTCTCTATGTTAGCAGCTAGTAGGGCACCCAACTTTATTCTCTAGCAAGCCAGAGGTCTCTGTCATGGGGTTCATGACGGATTATACACTGGGGTGAGGAAAGAATATCAAAATTACATTAAATTTTATTTTGTAACATCATCCAAATTTTCAAATTTTCTACAAATATATATATATATATATATATATATATATATATACATATATTTATCATTTTCATTTTTTCAGATTCCAAACATTCTCTTCATTACGTGTTTGATCCAGAGGAAAAACTAAGTGTGGGTGAGGGAGGGGAAGGGAGGGGCCACCTTGCCTGGGTGCCCCCCATCTATTTTTTCTACAAATTTTAAAACATTTATTATTTACTAGTTTAGTAATTTCTGTGTAAAACATAAATAAAGGATATGTTTTGGAAGCATGAGCTAATTTCTTTAAAAAAAAAAACCCAAACTTGTAGGCTATAAGAATAAATAAGAGACTGCTGCTAAGTACTTTTCAGATGCAAACTTTTGATCTCTTAGTTTTTGAAAAGCAATATAAATTCCATAGTTAATATATGCTAATGATTCTGTTATTATTCATTTAAAATATCTATTAAATATTGATGAGTTTATAACTGTGCTATAAATGGGTAAAAATTGAATGAATATAGTCATTGAATTCTTTAAGCTTCAAAACAAGAGAAAAGTGTATAACCATAATGGAGGCTTTGTCTTTAGAGGTCTCTTTATCTAGCATAACTTTCTCCAAATTTCTATTTATAACTCCTATTTGCCCTTTAAAGACAACTTGAATGTCCTACTGTCTGGGATGTCTTCTCTAACTCACTTGGAATTGAGTTAAGTATACCTACATAAGTGCTCAGCCACTTGTCCTTTGATACAAAATAGCATCTCCAGCTGAGAGTCTACTAGCCTGGAAATAATACTGTAGCACAACTTCTTGAGTCCATATTTGCTAAAAGTCAATAATATAGTAGGACACCTGAGTATCTCTTATATTGAAGGCCAAATGTCTGACCATGTCCAAAGTGAAAAAAAAAGGAAAGATGTCTATAGTATGAGTAATTTTTCTCAAACAACAGTGTGCATCAGAACACCCTGGAAGGCTTGTTAAAACAGACTGATGGGCCTTATCTCCAAAATTCTGATTTTGGGCCCCTGGCTGGCTTAGTCGGTAGAGCATGCGACTCTTGATCTCGGAGTCATGAGTTTGAGCTTCATGGTGGGTACAGAGATTACTAAAAATAAAAAATAAACTTAAAATAATGACCAATGGCCAAAATTTCTGATTTAGTTTGTCTAGGATGGGGCCAAAAATTTGCATTCTTATAAGTTCCCCAGTGAGGTTCCTAGCATAGTCCAGAAACTGTGCTTTGAGAACCACTAGTCTTAGAAACTGGTAATAGGGATTCAAAAGTCTCACCTTGCTCCTGGAAGGTAGTGTAGTCATTATTGACAATTTTGGGTTTTTTCTAATAGCCATAGGACTCTTATGGTCGGAATTGTGGGATTTTCTTAAGTGGGTCCATTCATCATTAAACCACAATATTACTCAATTGGAAGGTACAGCAGTAAGCTAACATCCTAAATCAGTGAGTCTACAGTTGATACAGAATTTTCAATACATTCATTAATATATTGTATTTTTAAATTTCAGTAAGATTTCCTTGCTATACACTGATTTAATGTATTACATAGCATGTAATTTTTAAAAATTCAAACCATGACTTGTCTCATCTAATGACTTTCCCAAGCTCCAAGTGGAGAAGAAAGGTTGTTGAAGAAACAGCTGAGAAAAACAGGATTCTTTGACTCTTTATTAAGTCCCAGCTGTGGGATCTAGTTTAGTTCTCCTACTACAGTGCCTAAAATTTAGTGAAGCTTAAAATATGTCTACATATACAGTATGATATTATGTATCATACACATGGTATAACCCAAGTGCTGCTGGCATTTAATTACGACCTCAGAGTTCAGGCATGGCCTGTTAATTTCTGAATCAGAGGCTGCACTAAGAGGGGCACCTGGATGGGGGAGGAGAAATAGGGGTTCTCAATATTTTAATTGAGAAAGCCATCCTAGGGGCAGTCAGTGTAAGTGGTTCTGTCATTCACTCACAACTCCATCAACAATGGGTGTTTTATAATTAGCGTATTGAATGTCAGAGATTATATTTTTTAAATAAAAATGGTAGCTGGTTGGCTAGCTTGGTTAATATTAAAAATGGGCTCTCATTGGTGACATCAAAGTTATTCCAGATATGTGGATTACTTAAGAATATTCCATAAATGGTTTCCATTTTTGCATTAAAAGGCAAAAACCCTAATAGGCATGCACCCTGTACCCTTAGGGATAGTGTTCTAGATAAATCCCTGAAGGGCCCTATGTCTGTCCAGGAATTCTGGAGGATTCTGTTAGTTTGGTACTTGCCTCTGAAACTTAGCAGCTGTCTCACAGAAACCTTTCATGCAGATGGTGATATGAACACCTAATATTAAAGCTAGTGCTCCCTTGAACATTTATAAGGAGTTGTAACATCTGTGTGCGTGTATAGCTTATATACATATATGTGTGTGTATGGGGTGGGGGATCTTAAGAATGTTTTTTTTTTTTGACCCATATGAGAGAGGGGAGCAGAACTGGGGTCTGGTATTTCTCTTCAATTTTCCAGGCTTTTCTCAGAAACACTGGTGAGTATACCAAACACCTCACTAAGAAATCCTTAAATATTTTTTCGGATGGGAAGTGTCAATAGACCTAGATCGTCTGAAACGGTTATTTATGATAGAAAAGGTATATTTGAGCAGAGAATGGGGCTGAGGAGACAGAATGGCAGATATCTCTGAAAGCTGAGGGGTAGTATGGTAAGGATTGCAGTTCTAGACTCCTGTTTTCTGTTGATAGTAGAGTAAGTCACTTAGTGCAAACCTCCTGCTGAGGATAATTGGATTACTACACAATTTTTTTTAAAAACTTTGCTTGAAAGCATCAGAGAACTAACAAGATAGTGAAGAATTACCAGGCTAGGATTTGCGGCAAGGATTTGGAGATGTGAATTGGGTTTTGGCACTACTTTTTTCTTGTGAGTGTTTATTGATATAGGTTTGAGCCGTGGAAGGGCTGAGAGGTTGAGCAGTACTTTTGACCACGTTGCAGAGATAATAAGAAAGGAACTAGAATCCAGAGCTGCCAACGAGGATCTCGGTGAATCCACCTTATTTTGGGTTTAGATTCAAAATGGCTACATCTCAGGAACAAGATGAGCCAGAAATAGGCTCTCATAAAAGCTACAGTTTGATTTTGAAAAATCTGAATCCCTGCAACTGAATTTCAGCAATCCTAGATTGTTAATGTCCTCACATATTACAGTTCTCTAGACTAAGAAAACAGCAACATAGGCCTCCAATTATTTTTACAAAAGAGGTTGCAGTGCAATATCTGGCCCAATAAAAAGGAAAAAAGTAGGCTTACAAAGGAACAAGACTGAATGATTAAAGACCAGTAGAAACACTAGACAATAGAAATATATACGCAGTGGGCCCCAATATTGAAATTTTTAGAAAGATTTAAAAATATCTATGCTTAGGGGCTCCTGGGTGGCTCAGTTGGTTAAGCATCCCACTCTTGATTTTGGCTCAGGTCATGATCTCAGGGTCCTGGGATTGAGCCCTGTGTGGGGCTCCCCACTCAACAGAGAGTCTGCTTAAGATTCTCCCTCTCTCTCTCTCCCTTTGCCCCACCCCCTGCTCACTTGCTCTCTCTCTCAAATAAATAAATAAATCTTAAAAAAAAAACTATGCTTACTATTTTCAAAGAAATAATAAAAAGGACAGATTTTCAGCAAAGAAATAAAAACTGAAAAAAAGGAAATTCTAAGTCTGAAAAATAACTGAAATTAAGAGCTTAAAGGATGGATTTAACAGTTGATTAAACACAGATAAGTAGAGAATAAACAACTCAGAAGATAAGTCAGAAGACACAAGAATAAGTTATGGAGAACAAAAGGATAAAAAATACAGGAATAGAGCATGAGTATGGAGGATACAGCAAGAAGGATTAACTTCTATGTAATTACAGCTTCAGAAAAAAAGAAAGGAAAAAAATATTAACAATATTTGAATCATTAATCACAGAACTTTCCCAAACTGATGAAAGACATCAGGGAACAAATTCAAGAAGTGCTAACAAGCATGATAAAAAGAAACAAACTTATATCTGAGCAATTAAAATAAAACTGTGAAAACCAACAGTAAAAAGAGAAATATTAAAAGCAGATAAAGAATAAAGAAAAAATAGGGGCGCCTGGGTGGCGCAGTCATTAAGCGTCTGCCTTTGGCTCAGGAGGTGATCCCAGAGTCCTGGGATCGAGCCCCGCATCGGGCTCCCTGCTCTGCTGGGAGCCTGCTTCTTCCTCTCCCACGCCCCCTGCTTGTGTTCCCTCTCTCACTGGCTGTCTCTCTCTGTCAAATAAATTAATAAAATCTTAAAAAAAAAAAGAATAAAGAAAAAATCGTCTCAAAGAAGCAACAAATATAATAGGTGGGTTTTAAACAGAATCAGTGGAAGCTAAAAGACAATGAACTAATAGCTTTAAAGATTATAAAATAAAATCATTATTATCCAAATACTATAGTCAGCTAAAATATCCTCAGAGAATGAAGACAAAAACTTTTCAGACAAATAAAAACTTTTCAGACAAATACAAATTTTGAAATATTTTTCTAGCAGCAAATTCATATTAAAAGAAATAATAAATGGTATTCTTCAGGTAGAGGCACAGCAGCATCAGATATAAAATCAGAGTTACAGCAATGGGAATGAGATATGTGAGTAATATTCAACAGATACTAAGTTTATGGGATACAGATATAGATATATATTATTAGTATAACATATAAAACTCAACTGGGTTAAATAGACTTAATCCACGGTCACAGGAAAAATCATAGTAAACATTTATAAATATTTTAGGAGAATGATAAAGATACAATACAGTATGTAAAAACTTGCAGGGTGCAATTAAATCTTGATTAGGAGGGGGATTGAATTTTAAATGTGAATGGGACACCCGGGTGGCTCAGTTGGTTAAGTGTCTGCCTTCACCCAGGTCATTATCCCAGGGTCTTGGGATTGAATCCCAGTCAGGCTCCTTGCTCAGCAGGGAGCCCGCTTCTCCCTCTGTCTGCAGCTCCCTCTGCTTGTGCTCTCTCTCTCTCTCTCTCTCTGTCTCTCTGACAAATAAATAAATAAAATCTTTTTTTTTTTTTTTAAAGAATTTTAAATGTGTAAGTGAGGACAGGTTGAAAATAAACAAGTAACTATCTGGGAATGTAATAAATAGAACAGCAAATTATAACCAAAGGAAATGGAAGAAAGGAAATAATAAAGATCAAACATAAATGAAATAGAAAAATAATACAATAGAAAGAGTTAATAAATCCCACATTTCATTCTTTGCAAAGATTGGTTAAATTCATAATCCTCTGGCGAGACTGACTAGGAAATGACATATGTAAGGGATAGAAGAGTTGACATCTTTTCAGATCCTATAAATGTTAAAAAGATTGGGAGAAGATGCTCTGAATAATTTTATGCCAATAAATAAGTACAAATTCCTAGGGAACTATAACTTAGACCCAGGAAGTAATAGAAAATGTGAATTGTCCTATAATTCTTAAATAAATCGAATCTCCGGATCTACATGGCTTTCCAAATTAAAGAAATAAAACCAATTTTATACAAAATCTTCCAGAGAAAAGAAGAAAAGCAAAAAGTCTTTGCAACTAATATTATGAGGCCAGCATACTCTTCATTCTAACCTGGTAAGGACATTATAAGATAGACTATCTTTGTCGTAAACAAAGGTGAAAACAAATGCTAAAGAAAATGTTAAATCAAGTCCGGCAACACATAAAAAGGATAATATATTGCGACTAGGTAGAGTTTATCTTAGTAATGCAAATTTGCTTAAAATCAGAAAATCTATCAGTGTAATTCACCACACTAACAGAATAAAGGAGAAAAACCATTTATTATTGGGTGATTATTTATCAGCCCAATAGATTCAGAAAACAAATTTGATAAATTCAATTTTCTTTATTGTCAAAACTTTTTTTTATAACAGAAGGAAATTTTCTTTAAATAATAAAGGGTACCTACAAAACCTGTGTACTTAATGAAGAACTTGAGACAGTTCTTCCCTGAATCCAGAAATAACACAAGCATATCCGCCATCACCACTTGAAGGCCCTACAGAGTACAAAATAGCTAGAAAAAGAAATAGAAACTATAAATATTGAAAAGAAAAAAATAAAACTCCTGTTATTTGCAGGCAATATGATGTAAGTAGAATATTAAAAAAGTACAAATAAATTATTAGAATTAGAAGTGAAATTAGTAAGGTTGTTGAGGAAAATGTCAATATACAAAATCAGTTGTTATCTATATAGTGGTATAAAAACCCAGAATTTTAAAAAGGTACAATAAGATATCAAGTAAAATATTTTTAAGATCTCTATGCATATAACAATAAACTATTATTGAGAAAAAAAATTTTTTTAAGATTTAAATAGGTACATGATAATGGATTGTAAGATATTAAGATGCATTTTCAACTAAAATCCCAGCTCGCTTTTGCATGGAATTGACAAGAGAAATTTAAAATTTCAGGGAGCCTGGGTGGCTGGGTTGGTTAAGCATCTGTTTTTGGCTCAGGTCCTGGGATCGAGCCCTGCCTCGGGCTCCCTTCTCAGCAAGGAGTCTGCTTCTCTCTCTCTCCCTCTGCCCTCCCACCCCCCGCTCATTCTCTATTTCTTTCTCTCAAATCAGTAACATCTTAAAAAAAAAAAAGAAAAGAAAAATTTAAAATTTACATGGAAATGCAGAAGTCCAAGAAGAGCCAAATACTGTTTAGAATAAGGATAAAATAGGAGAACTTACTCTGCTAGATTTCAGGACTTATTATAAAGCTATAGTAATTAAGACTGTTGGCACAAGGGTAGACAAAGAGATCAGTGGCATAGAATATGGAGCCCTGAAGTAGACACATACCTAGATGGACATTTAAATTATCATAAAGGTGGCACAGAAGAATAACAAGAAAAGGAAAGTCTTTTAAATGGTATTGGAACAATTCAAAATCTACATGGAAAATAAATAAGATGACTTTTATTTCACACCATGCACTAAAGTCTACTCTAGACAGATTGTAGGCTTAAATGTGAAAGGCAAAACAACAAAGTTTCTAGAAGATAATACAGGAAACTCTCTTTATGACATTGAGGTAGGGCATGTTCTAATCATATAAGAAAATATCAATACATTTTACTATATTAAAACGAAGAGTTTCTGTTTATCAGAAGACATAATAAAAGGAACAAGGGGACAAAACACAGAGTGAAAAAAAATCATTACAATGTATTTAATTAACAAAGGCCTTCTATCCACAATGTATGAAAAATACTATAAATCAGTAAAAGAATGTCATACAATTTAATAGAAGAAAGGGCAAGAGACCTAAACTGGCACTTCACCAAAGAGGATATCCAAATGACCAAACAATATATGAAAAGGTGTTCCATCTCATTAGTAGTTGGGAAAATACAGACCAAAACGCAATGAGATGCACACGCCCCAGAATGGCTAAAATTAGAAAGACTGGCACAATCAGGTATAGACAAGGTTGGGGAAAATGGGAACACTTATTCAATGCAAGCAGAAGCCTATAATGTTGAAGAGAAGCATATCCTAAAATCCAGAAATTCTGTTCCTACGTGAATGACCAACCCAAGTGCATGAAGAGACATACAAGTAAAAGAATGTTCATAACAGCATTATTTGTAATAATCCCAACTTGGAAACATTCCAAATGTCTATGCAGAGAGGAATCTACAAATTGCAATATATTCATGTAACAGAATGCTATATAACAATGAAAACCCACCTACTTAAGATGTGGATATCCCTGCATTGTTGGTTGAAACAAACATTTTGTCATTGTCTCTCAGTTCTGGGGATTGGCTGAACTCACTTGTGGTGTTCTGGCTTGAGGTCTCTAACAAACAGTTATTTGGCGATTGGAGCTGGAGTCATCCACTCAAACTACTGTGACGTTGATGCTAGCTGCTGGCTGGAACCTCAGCTGGGCACTGGCAGAGCGGTGTTCCCTGGCTATCTCTCTATACTGTTTCTCCACCTGGCAGACTCAGGGCAGCTCAGTTTCTCATATGGCAGCTGAAGGTTTCCATAGGGAATATATGGAGAGGAATTGGCAGAAGCTGCATAGCCTTTCCTACCCTAACTTGAAAGCCATGCAGTGTCACTTCTACCAAATCTTTTGTAGACTTCTCTGGATACATGTTCTACAGTTTAAAACGCTAAAAATTGAAAAGAATGTAGTTCCATGAGGCCCAGGATCTGGAATAATAGGTTGTTGAGAAAAAGGTCAATATATCTGGAAGAACATTCTTCTCATATTTGTTATTGTTTTTATTGTTTTCAGGTTCTTACTACCCTCTAAGGCTTAGTTCTAGCTCTTGACAACCTGGCCCTGACTTCCTTGCTGGTTTCAATCTTCCTTTCACAGATACTTTACAAGAATGCTGAGATCCAACTGAATTGTGTTCTTGCACTTTTTCATGTATCTCTGTGATAGAATAACTGCCCTCCAAAGATGTTCTCATTCTAATCCCCAGGACCTGTGAATATGTATTACCTTATGTGGCAAAAAGGGCTTTGCAGATAAAATAAAATTAAGAATCTTGAAATGGTAAGATTATCCTGGTTTATTCAGGTGGGCCCAGTGTAAACACAATGAGAGTCAGACCAAGAGTCCGAGAAGGAAATGTGACAGAAGCAGAGGTCAGATTGTGGAATTGCTGGAAAGGGCACAAGCCAAGGGATGCAGGAAATCTCTAGAAATTGAAAAGGCAAGGCAATGAGGTTTTTTTTTCTCTCT
This sequence comes from Ursus americanus, assembly GCF_024610735.1. NCBI lineage: Eukaryota > Metazoa > Chordata > Mammalia > Carnivora > Ursidae > Ursus > Ursus americanus. The sequence goes on along the minus strand of NC_142151.1, from coordinate 18,445,588 downwards.
ATTTCCAGAAAGATCCAGTCTACCAACTACCTTGAATTTGGTGCCTTAAGGCCCATTTTCAGAATTCTGACTTTAAGAACTGAAAGAAATGGACTTGTGTTGTTTTAAACTGCCAAATTTGTTGTAATTTATCACAGGAGCAATTGAATCTAATGATTCTCCTTCTTCGTCTTTGTCTTCTCCTTCTTCACTTTTTTTTTCACTTTTGACCTTTTTTTTTTTCACTTATGTTCTCCCCCCCCCCCCCCACTTATGACCTTTCCTATATTGTTTGGTTCTATTTGAAATACTTCCCTAGGCCAACTCTTTTTAAAACCCTATGATCTCACTCATATGTGGATTTTAAGAAACAAGGCAGAGGATCATAGGGGAAGAGAGGAAAAAATGAAACAAGATGAAACCAGAGAGGGAAATAAACCATAAAGACTCTTAATCATAGGAAATAAACTGAGGGTTGCTGGAGGGGAGGGGATGGAGGGATGGGGTAACTGGGTGATGGACACTGGTGAGGGTATGTGTTGTAATGAGAACTGGGTATTACAAAAGACTGATGAATCACAAACCTGTACCTGTGAAAGAAATAATACATTTAAAAAAATCGTACCTGGTGTTAAAGATCCAGATCCAGTGCTCTCTTCTCTCTGAATCCTTTTTACCATCACAGTCAGAAATAATTCTTAATCTTCTAAAATGCTAGGGCACTTACTAGCCCCTGATAGTCCACTAATCACATATTACTTCAAGTTATTTGAGGTCAAGGTGCTACACCTTTTTTGCTGTTCCAGCTTCCTGTTCAGGAATTTTACACATATTGGGCATGCACATTTGTTGAATGAAAATAGGATTTAAAGAACGTTATCAAGTATTTAAAAAGATTTCTAATAAAAATACATAAAATAGTGGATATTTTTATAAAAAATATAAAAGTAAATTGTAACATACGTTTGCAACTTCATATGATCCATTTAATATCTGTTCCATGTAATGATTTAGGTCTCTGAATCTTTTGTGGTCTGAATTTGTAAAGGGTAAGTGCCACCAATGAGGAAACCTGTTTAAAACAAAACAAAATAAAAGTTGTGTATCTTCATTAGTTTGAAAATTGGCCTCTGCATCTTAGGGTTGATCATGAACTTGTAGCATTAGATTGAAGGGCCAATGAAAATATTTTAAAAAATGGAACACATCATTAATCCTGAGGGTTTCATTAACATGGTTTTGGTCACTTGTGTTATTTTAACTTTCATCAATATTAACACTAATTTAATTTAACATAGTAATATATATGTTCTTTCTTACTGTGTTTATAAAGGACCACATATTTTGTCCTTTAAATATATATGGAGGCTTAATAAATTGTTTTTGAAGTTAATGATTCATAATTTTTGAAAAAGGTCAGATTGTATTGTTTCTTTTGGGTTCACTAGAGATATTTCTATCCTAACTAAATTAAACATTTTACCAAGTGACATATGTTTCCATCTGGTCTTAGTCTTTTGGAACAAAGTATCACTTTCCTCCAGAGTCCAACTTGCAGAATTTCCTCTGCACTATCTGATGATTCATCTTGATGGTTTAGATGTGATTAAGACCAATTACTAAGTTGGATGACCTGTTTGTGGTTAGCACTTGGTAAAACATTTTGCTGGCTAAATACATCTTTTTCGGAACTATATAGCAGCCTCCTCTGACTGCAGTCTTGCTGCTGCCTCCTTCATACTTCTGCTTCTTTGGTATAGATATTTCTCTGGGGTAAAGGTCATGAGGGATAGTGAAAGGCTGTCAGCAAACAAAGAAGTATGTTTGTTTCAACTGCAGGCCCTCCCATTCACTGCTTCTTGTTGGAAATGTTAAGGAAGTCCAAAACAATGTTTGTGTATTTAAATAATTGACATTTTATTTTTAAAAAGTTATCTTGCAGTTCTAAGGCTTAAAGTATTATCTAAGGCTTAAAATTTTTCATCCAGATTTAATTATCACAACATTTAGTACCATATACAATTAACCAAACCAGAAATGCATTTGATAAACAGATGGATTGGGCAGGCTTTAAATATTAATTTGTATATCCATAGATGAATTTTACTTATTGTTAAAATAAAATGGAGTTCAACATCAATTCTATTCCTTTGTTGATATTTTTACAGAAGTATGTACTGGAAATCTTGTATATAATCAATTACAAGAGAACTGAAAAACTTAGCTATAATAATGTCATTCAATTGTTGAAATACTTTTGACTTCTATGCTGAATATAATATAGCAATCATTTTGTGAAAATGATTTTTTATGATCTTTTATGTTACAATGCCCTCCATTTTGTTCAGGCCAAAGACTAGGAAACACTAGACCTGCAAACAGATTTGATAACTGATTATTAGAATAATTCCTTTTTTTCAATACCAACACCAATGTTTTGGTTTGTCTTTTATTTGATTCTCAGAGATTTTTTTCCTCTCTGGGAAAATGTATCAAAATGAGATGAGATTCTGGATGGTTGGGAGAAGAGTAATGTTGAAAGTAGAAGAGGGAAAGGAAGTCAATTCTTAAGCAGGTTAATTTTAAAGAAGACCATTAATTTTAAAGAGGATTCCAATGCCTGTGTGTTCTTGAAAGGTACCCACAGGTATAAACAGCCTTCTTTGAAGACCACTATTATATACTACGATTAATTTAAATTTTATTCTTTGTGACTCTAACTTTCTGATCGTATTCTCCAGATCAGGTTTACATAATTCTTGTAGGGCTCCTCATAGTAAATTTTGGAGTCAGAGGAAATCTTGCTTTCATCCTTCATTTATATGCATCACTGGAAGCCTTAGCTCCTTTGGGACTGTCAGCATACAAATATTGTCAAGGGCATGCAGGAACTACATGCCACCCCCCACCACCACACATATGCACACACATACACATTGCTGGAATGGTTTTAAAATCAATTTAAATACCAGGCAGTAGTTGTTGAGCAAGGCATAATCCTAACTAAAGCTGAAAACTGAGAAGGGGCATATGGAGAGAGATTATCAACACTTTAAAGGTTTTACAAGTTGTCCTAATATGTACTGCACAGATAAAAGTGTAGAACAGAGAAGTTTTTGAAACCTAAAAGGGCAGCCACTTAACAATCACTAACATATTTTAAATCATTAATTAGCAGAGTACAATGGCAACCACTGATGTTGAATTTGATATTTGCAGTCAAGCTTTGCTTTTTTTTTTTTTTTTTTTGCTGGCACCTCCTTTTCTGTTATTCTATCAGATGTTTTTTGGTAATTCTTAAAGCTGGTGCTGCTTTTAAGTTTCCATAATGACATTCCTTCCCTCTCAGTCTCTTAACATACTCTTACTGTAATTTGTTGACTTCCTGATGCTTAAAGCATCTGTATTTCAAAATTTCTGTGACATCTGCAAGCACAGTTTTTCATAAACATGAAGTACTTTGCCCTTCAATATTGCACAGTATCTCTCCATCTACTGATAACTTTGCTTAGAGTTATGTTTTGGAAAGTGACTAAATCCTGAAAGCCTGGTAAAAATCCACATGTAAAAAGTAGGTCAGGTCAGATATGGACATTCACATTGTTAAAGGACCCTTTACTTGACAAAAATCTCAGTATAGATAAAATAACATTTGATTTACCCTAAGTGCCAGTAGAATCTCTGGCAAGTTCATCTTTTTAAAGTCAAGATACTCCTTTGGTATACACAGAAGTCTATGACCTAAATTTGGTTAGTTCTAAGTGATGAATTTTAGAAGGTTTGTTTGACAGAAGTAGTTTTTAATTATATTCTTAATGTGTTTGTGGTTAGTATTTTTTAAATTATAACATGAACAAAAGCAATGGTTTTCAAGATTGTTTGACAATGAACATAACAACAAATTAAATTTAGGTAATCCATGTCAAAGTTAATAATTCACAACAAAGGTGAGTTGGTATTAGTAAATTTTACTTATATACTAAAAGATATTAATGATTTGTTTTCGGGTACAGGAAATAAATATATCAGAGCCTTTTACTGCAGTTATTTGTTGAAAGAATAGATATATCCAATTTAGTTCTGCATTTTCAATTTCAATTTTATTTTTTCTAGAAAAAACTAGAAAGATTAAATTTAAAAACAAGCAAATAAAACAATTTTCCTGATAATTGATGAAAAATGAAATTGCTTCTGAATTTTTCTGTCTACAAAATCAATGGCTAGAAGCAAACAGAGAAATTGCAAACCTTGTTCTGTTTTATGAGACAAAGGTTCTTTACTCTGGGAGCAATACAGACTCTGCCGGGATAGGTTCAATGGCATTGGAGTCAGAATGTTGTGTTGCTCACAAATAGAAAATCCCATAACCATAATTTTTCCTTATGTTCAAGGACAAGTACTGCAGGCAAAACACTAGGGAGGGCAGTGCCTTACTCTGGGAGAGTCAATGATGCAAACTGCTTCTGAAGTTGGCTGTGAAGTTTTGAAAACTGGTCAAAGGATTTTTCTGTCAGGCTTGTTTCATTGTTACTGTGTGTCACCCGGATTAGATATAGCTGCAGAAAATAAATAGACAAAAATCAAAAGGTGGCATTATCAACCTGTGATACAGTTTAAAATCTGGTTTCATGTGAGCTAAACAAAGCAAGAACCTTTCTGCAAAAAGCCATCGCAAGAGCTAAAAGATGCAATTTGTAAAGGCAAAATTACCTATAAACAGTATATAAAAATATCATAATCTTACGTGCTGGGGACAGACTGCCTAATTTCTGCTCTTTTTTTCATGTGGACACTTTAATTAGCTCTTGATTTATAGTCTACCACAGGGCAGGAACTGTTCTCTTTGATGGTTCTCTACTAATAGCTCTGGTTGTTATGATTTCTCCTTAGAACATTCTCTTTTAATGGCGCTTCTGCTCAGACTGTAACTGATTTTTCCTTTGCATAGTAAAAAAAATCATGATATAAGGAAGGATGTGTAGCATAGTGAAGGGAAGTCTGAGATGAAATCAAATGATATTTAAGTCAAAATGACAGAGTTGAGACTTACATTACTAGTTTTCTTGCTGAACCCTAAAATTGTCGCTCTTTGAATTGACCTGGTTGCATTCGGCAGACAGGATTCCTGGGGAAAAGTCTGTGAAGCAGATTTAGCAGGGCTTATGGCTGTCATTTGTGCAAGTGTATGGATCAAGTTATTTAACTTAACAGGGAAGCACTCCAGACTTTCCTTTATTTTCCTAGAGAAATGAAAAGAAAAGATGGTGAGTAACATTTCCCTGAGTGACTCATTCCATTTAAGATTTGTTTTCTTGTGTTTGTTGGATGTGGAGGAAAAAGTCAAGAACCATGTCTGTTTATTTGGAGCCCAACTATTAAACGTTATTTTTATAAACCCCAAGTCCACATCTTGAGTTGTTAGGATATAAAAGAAACCCACTTGGTGAAATAGAAAACTAACTGTAATTTTGTATTTTGACTTATTTTAGTTTTGTTTTCTATTTTTAGGAATGATTCATTTAAAATTCAATTTTGATTTATAATTATTTAAAATATTGAAATAATTTCAGAAGTTAACACTACAGAGCAATGCATATTCCAAGAACCTGTGCATCTATCCTTGCATTCTCTGTATTATTCCTTTCTTCCCCATATTTAAATATTTAAAAAAATACGGCTTAACTTTTGCTGCTTTTTTATTTTATTTATATATATATATTTGTGTTATTCTCTCAACTATGTGGCAAAAAAGTTGCATATGATACACTATACTTAATATACAGTATTCTACATTAATTGTTTTGCACCCTGTGGTCTTTGGTTTGGTTTTGATGTGTTTCTGCTTTTTGAAGTCCTTTTTTCCCCTTGTATTTGAGATTTGCAATTGTGTTCCAATGATATAAATATCTTCATATAATGTTCTTTATCCCCTCTGTACCCTCTTCTCCAGTATCTGATTTGCAGTGCTGTCCTTTTGATCCCAGTTAATACTATAGAGCAAATGGTGTGCTTATTCTGTTCTTCATATGTGCTTCCTATTCTACTTCCATTTTTTAATAGAGCTACTCTATCTACATTGTATGGCATCTGTACTATACATACTGCATAGTCTCTCCTCTATCATTAAATCTTAAATTTTCTACCAGGCATTATGTCTGCATCTCTGTCATTTTGACTACCTGAAGCTCATTCTCTAGTAAATTCCTCAGAAAGTGCTCAGAGAAATAAGTTTCTGAATTTTGTGGCCTGACTTGAAAGACAGTTTGGCTGGATACATCATCCTTGGCTCACATTTTCTTTCTTTCTTTCTTTCTTTCTTTCTTTCTTTCTTTCTTTCTTTCTTTCTTTCTTTCTTTCTTTCTTTCTTCCTCTCTCTCTCTCTCTCTTTCTTTCTCTTTCTTTCTTTCTTTCTTTCTTTCTTTCTTTCTTTCTTTCTTTCTAAGATTTTATTTATTTATTTGAGAGAGAGAGCACACACCGGGGGTTGGGGAGCGGGGAGAGGGACAAGCAGTCTGCCCGCTGAGCAGGGAGCCCGATGCCGAACTTGATTCCAGGGTCCTGGGATCATGACTTGAACCGAAAGCAGACGTGTAACCAACTGAGCCACCCAGGTGGCCCTCACATTTTCTTCTTTGAATACCATAAAAACATCATTCCATTTTCTACTGGAATAAAGAATTAGTATCCAAAACTGAACACATACTGAACTTCTTTCTCTTATAAATAATTTGGTATTTTTGCCTGGATGCTTGAAGGAAGTTTCTTTTCCTTCAAAGTCCAGTAGCTTTTCTAAAGTATGTTTCAGGTTGGTTATTCTGGGTAAATTTTCCAAATATTCAATGTGTTTTAATGTAATTTCAAGTCTTTTGACTTCAGAAAACATAATTATGATACTAGTATTTATTAAAATACTAAATAAAGATGCATCTGGGTGGCTCCATCAGTTAAGCATCTGACTATTGATTTTGCCTCAGGTCATGATCTCAGGGTCCTAAGGTCGAGCCCCACTTTGGACAGCATGGAGCTTGCTTGATATTCTCTCTCTCCCTCTGCCCTCCCCCCTCCCGACCTCTCTCTCTCTCTGCATCTTCCTAAAATAAATAAATAAATCTTTTAAAAAATACTAAATAATTTAGCTTTGATACCATCTTAATATATTATTTTGGTATTCTTTTTTAGGACTTTCATTATGTACATATATGGTGGATTTTCATTGCCTTATTTAAAAAGTCCTCCTTTTGTTCATCTTTTTCTCTGGAGGCATCTGTTATATTGTCATGTTTATTCTGTGTTTCTTCTGGTTTGCTTTTAAAATTGTTTTCTTTTCCCAGAAATGAACCCACAACTATATGGTCAATTAATCTTTGACAAAGAAGGAAAGAATATCCAATGGGAAAAAGTCTCTTCAACACATGGTGTTGAGAAAACTGGACAGCAACATGCAAAAGAATGAAACTGGACCACTTTCTTACACCATACACAAAAATAAATTCAAAATGGATCAAAGCCCTAAATGTGAGACCTGAAACCATAAAAATCCTGGAAAAAAACACAGGCAGTAACTTCCTTGACATCGACTATAGCAATTCCTTTCTAGATGTCTCCTGAGGCGAAGGAAACAAAAGCAAAAATAAACTATTTGGACTTCATCAAAATAAAAAGCTTCTGCACAGAGAAGCAAACAATCAACAAAAGTAAAAGGCAACTATGGAATGGAAGAAAATATTTGCAAATGACATATCTAATAAAGGATTATTATCTAAATATATAAAGAGCTAATAAAACTCAATACCCAAAAGCCAAATAACCCATTTTAAAAATGGACAGAAGACATGAATAGACATGTTTCAAAGAAGGCATATATTTGGCCAACAGACACATGAAAAGATGTTCATCACTGATCATTAAAGAAACACAAACCAAAACTACAATGAAATATCACTTCACACCCTGTCATAATGTCTAAAATCAACAACACAAGATACAACAGGTGTTGGCTAAGATGTGGAGAAAGGGGAACCCTCTTGCACTGTTGGTGGGAATGCAAGTTGGTGCAGACACTCTGGGAAACAGTTTGGAGGCTCTTTAAAAAGTTAAAAATAGAACTACCCTAAGGCCCAACAATTACACTACTAGGTATAGTTACCCAAAGAATACAAAAATACTAATTGAAAGTGATACATGTATGCCAATGTTTATAGCAACATATAATAACCAAATTATGGAAAAAGCCCACACATCCATCGACTGGCGAATGGAAAAATGTGGTATATCTATATCTATATCTATATCTATCTATATATATATATCTATATAGATACAGATATAATGGAATATTATTCAGCCATAAAAAAGAATGAAATCTTGTCACTTGCAATGACAGATGGAGCTAGAGACTATTAAGCTAAGCAAAATAAGTCAGTCAAAAATGATAAATACCATATGATTTCACTCATACGTAGAATTTAAGTAACAAAACAAATGAGCAAAGAAAAAAAAAGAGAGAGAAGCATTCCAAGAAAGTCTTAACTTTAGAGAACAATCTGATGGTGACCAGAAAGGAGGTGGGTGGGGGGATGGGTTAAATAAGTGATGTGGATTAAGGTGTGCACTTGTGATGGCCACCAGGTGTTGTATGGAAGTGCTGATTCACTATAAATTAACTAACATTACACTGTATGACCTGCGACTAATATTACCTGTATTTTAACTAACCAGTATTTAAATAAAAACAAAAAAATGCAATTAAAAATTATGTTTTCTTCTATTTTTAATTCTTTCTTGGGTTCAGTCACCTCATTTCTGAGTTTTTCTAATTGTGATATATATTGTTCTTTCATGTCATTATCATTGTCTTGATTTCTTTTAGCTCAAATTGAAATATAAAGATACAGTTTCTTCCTTTGGTGGGAAAGTCTTTCTGGCATACTTCATTGTAGGGAGTTTGTTTTACATCTTATTTTTTTATTTCTCATTATAATTTCGTATGACATTCAAACACGATCCATTTTGCTTGCTCATTTTAATATGAAATTAGCATTCCTGAACTTTCAGAAAGGAGTAGAAGGTTTTTGAGGGTCTGAAGCTCCTTTTTCTGTTGTTATAACAATAGTGATAAAATAATGTTGTTTCATATTTTCTGAGATATGCATCTTTGCTTATCCCCTCATCCCCAACTTTTTCTGGACTTTGGCTTTCCTTTCTCCTATGATCTTTCTCCTCTCATCTTGAAATATACATCTAGCAGTTTCTCTTCAGTGTAGGACTTTTTCCTGGACAGAAGCTCCAGTTACCTTTGAAAGCTCATGAAGTTCTCTGACCTTTTCACATCTGCCACTGAACCCTTGCCCTTCCCAGTGAATTGGAATGTGTAAAAATTCTTCCCAGTTTTAGCTGCTGTTATCAAATTGGTCTGCTCAGCTTTCCAATGAGTACCTGTGGGGTCTTTGGAGTCCTGTTCTCAGGTCAATCAGATAACCTATTGTTTCTTTTAGCTTCTTCCCATAACATGCTGATACACAGGTCTTACAAGCACAGGTCTTACAAGCACAGGTCTACACAAGCTGAATGGTTTGTCCTACCTGCTTGTATTTTAGGGTTCTTGGAAATACTTTCTTGCATAGTATCGTTGTAGATATTGCCCATAGTTTTTGAGTTTTTCAACCCTATTTTATATGTCTGTTTTATTTGGAAGAGATTCAGGAACATTAAAAAACTTGACTTGTTACAATATATAATTCAAGCAACACAGTAAAATGTGAAGTAAAATGGGAAAGGTTCCCTTCATCCTTCCTCCAGTACCACTCTCCTCCAGAAATAACCACTAGAAACAATTTGATATTATTCTTTTGAGCTTTCTTTATACATTTGTGCAAACAAACAGATACACAGACATACATATACACTATCTTTAATCCTACTACATGACAGGTGCTTTTCTAGTGTTGGGATATAGCAATGAATAACAGAAATTTCTCCCTTTATAGAGTTTATATAATGCGAAATTCAGACAATAATGAAATAAACATTTAAAAATAAAGAATCTGAGAAAGCAATATATGCTACAAAGAACACTAAAATAGAAATTGTAGAGAGGGAATACAGGCTGCAATGGGTAATCTCACTGAAAAAAGAGTTGAATGATTTGACACAGACCTTGATTTGCTAAGAGTGTAGGCCATGGGGATTTCTGATGGAGGACATTCAAAACAGAAACAACAGCTAGTCCAGAAACTCAGAGGTAGATGGGTGACTGGTGTTTGGCAGATTGCAAAGAATGGCTAAAGGGAAAAGCGGAATTAGATGGATAAAAAGAGCAACATTTGTGAGGATTGTGATGTTGTGTGAGATAGAAGTAAAAAAGACAGGAGTCAAAAACCACAATTCTATGCAATGTTGAAATCTGCTATTTTAACTTCGTAATACATTTTGGAAGAAAAATTTTATAGTAAGTGGTACATAGTAAGTGGCCCCAAAATATCTGCTAAGTGAACTACCTTTCTAATTCAGAACACAGAGTTAGACCTATTTTTGAAATTGACCACACAGTACCTGAAAGTATAGATGTACAGTCCTAAGTCTAACCAATTTTTTTTTTATTGCAAAGACTATTCTTTCGTTATGGATTCAATTTTGTCCAATACTAAGCCTCTCTATATATGCCTAGGCCAGCTTTTGGCCCCTTTATTGTGTTGTCCTTGTCATTTGTCCATTTCTGTGACAATACTATACTTCCTCAAAAGCTGGAACTTATAATAAGTCTTGAAATCCACAAGCCCTTTTATCCTCTTCTTCTTTAGGTATTGTTTTTTCATCATTTCACCCTTTAATCTCCCAAATATATTCTATTTTTATTTTATTTTATTCATTCAAGTTAGTTAACAGTGTGGTATTGGTCTCAGAAGTAGAATTTAGTGATTTATCACTTACGTATAACCTCCAGTGCTCACCAAATACCCCCAACGAATGCCCTCCTTAATGCTCATTACCCATTTAGCCCATCCCCCTACCCACCACCTCTCTAGCAAGCCTGTCTGTTTTCCATATTTAAGTGTCTCTTATGGTTTGCCTCCTTCTCCGTTTTTATCTTATTTTATTTTTCCTTCCCTTCCCCTATGTTCACCTGTTTTGTTTCTTAAATTCCACACAAGTGGAAATCATATATTTGTCTTTCTGACTTATTTTGCTTAGCATAATACACTCTAGTTCCATCTACATTGTGGCAAATGAAAAGATTTCATTCTTTTTGATTACAGAGTAATATTCCATTGTGTGTCTATATATATATATAACCTCTTCTTTATCCATTCATGTACATTTGTGCTCTTTCCATAATTTGGCTATTGTTGATAATGCTGCTATAAACTTTGGGGCGCCTATGCCCCTTTGAATCAGCATTTTTGTATCATTTGGATAAATACCTAGTAGTGCAATTGTTGGGTCATAGGGTAGCTCTATTTTTAACTTTTTGAGGAACCTCCAAACTGTTTTCCAGAGTGGCTGCAACAGTTTGCATTCTCACCAACGGTGAGGGAGGGTTCCCCTTTCTCCACATCCTCACCACACTTGTTTCTTGTGTTGTTGATTTCAGCCATTCTGACTGGTGTGAGGTGGTATCTCATCTTGGTTTGATTTGTATTTGCCCGATGGTGAGTGATGTTGAGCATCTTTTCATGTGTCTATTAGCCATCTGGATGTCTTCTTTGGAAAAGTGTCTATTCATGTCTTCTGCCCATTTCTTAACTGGATTATTTGTTTTTTGGATGTTGAGTTTGGTAAGTTCTTTATAGATTTTGGATACTAACCCTTTATCAGACAGGTCATTTACAAATATCTTCTTCCATAGAATTGGCTTATCAAGCTCACATATACAAAAAAATAAATGTATAAGGATTTGAGTGGTATTGCATTGAAAGTATAATTCAATTTGGGGAGAATTAGCGTCTTTACAATATTAAGACATGCACCCGGTAAGCATGGTAGATTTTTGATACCTTTGCACTGCTAAGATAAATGTTAAATGGAAGTGGTGATAGCAAGCATTTTTGGTTTGTTCCTGATTACCAAGAAATTTCCAGTATTTCACCATTAAGTATAATGTTTTCTGTTCGGTTTTAGCTAAGGACATTCCTTTCTATTTCTGCAGTTTTTAAGAAACAAGTAATTCTAAATTTTACCAAGCACATTTTCTGTATCATTGAAGTGATCATATAACATTTCCTCTTTAATCTTTTTTACTACAGAGTCTTGATTGTTTACCTTTAACTACTTACTTTACTGAACTCTTGTTATTCCATTTTTTTTAATTCTCTTGGATTATTTTATTTGTTGTCTTATTCAAATGGAAAATAACAATATAATAAAACTTAAACATAGGGCTTTACTTATCAACATAAAGGTATTATTATCTTTTTCCTGACATTAATGGTAATACTTGCAATTTTCCACTTTTAAAAGTATGATGTTTGGGGCACCTGGGTGGCTTAGTCGTTAAGCATCTGTCTTCAGCTCAGGTCATAATCCCAGCCTTCTGGGATCAGGCCCCACATGGGGGGGCTCCCTGCTCAGCGGGAAGCCTGCTTCACCCTCTCCCACTCCCCTTGCTTGTGCTCCCTCTCTCGGTGCCTCTCTCTCTGTCAAATAAATAAATAAAATCTTTAAAAAAAAAAGTATGGTGATTATCTAAGTTTCCTTCTATTCTGAGCTTACTAAAATTTTCTAAGAGGCATGGATGTTGAATATAATTAAATACTACTTTTCTGGGTTGGCATCTATCAAAGTTATCATACAATGCCTTTTTTAGACTAACCTGCCATGTCCTCAGTGTTAACAATGTAGTTCAATAACGTTTTATAATTTTCTCCTCAATTTTATAAAGCTTCAAACCCATTTATCTTGTTCTGGTATTAGACTCTTTCAAATAAATCCAAAATTTTACATTATTATACATCAATCTAGGCCAAAATTTGCTAAGAAAGCTAAAATATGACTCTGATCATTACTCATTTCCATAGTGTTCAAGTTTCTAAAGATATTCTTTGACTTTATGAATTTATGGGTATATTGTATAGTATAAAACATTTATTTCTTTTCTCATTCATAGTTTAAAGAGCAAAGATAATAACAGTAGTATGAGTACAATGTTAATCATGATTTATGGAGACCCAACCATTCATTCATTCATTCAACAAATATGTACTGAACGTATTTCATGTGTTGAGGTGGAAACTCTAGGGTGACTGTGTGTACTCACTTCTCATGAAGATTGGTTATGAACCATAAGTCCTAAGTTCTGATGTACTCACCTTCACAAAATCTCAACTATGTCCATGCCTTACTCTTACATTGGCCAACAGTTCAGAGGTAAGAAGACTCGTGATGAAGGATGAACTTTTATGATAAGCTTATAGTTTTAGGGTAGACTTTCACCTAAATCTATCTCCTATCTCATGAGTGACAGATTTAACAGCTCAGATAAAACAGCACTGTTAAATATGACCCAGTTTGGGACTGGGGACCTGAGAGTAGGAGGTTTTGGGCCTCTGCAAGGATCTGATTTATGCAGATGGTAGCCCTATGATTTATTTTGTTTAATGGCAGCATCAGCAGGATTATATTTTAAGTATCCTCATATTACAGGTGCAAAGCAGCAATTGGAAGGACCCAGTTCTTAAATTTCTTAGGGGAAACCTCCAGATCATCCTGCTAAACACTTCTAACTCCCTGTCAGGCACTGTTTTATGTGCTGGGACATAGAGGTAGAGAGAAATCAGATTTCTGCCCTCAGGGAGTATATATCCTTTGGCAAGCACTGCATTGAATGCCTTACGTTAATCTTTTCATCTTTATAGTCCAAAGGGTTAAACAATAACCATAGAATCTCAAGCTTTAGATCCTATCTTAAAAATGTGTACAAAATCTAATCTGCTTCATAACATATTCACCTTTTCATAAGACATAAATATTTTAAATTTCTTATCCTTAGAAACAACTGCTACTAACAGGTTTCCTAGTTATGTGTGCGTGTGAACGCACAATTGAGTTTATCAGTCTCAGAAAACTGGGTTGAATCCAGGTGGTCTGATCTTCCAAATCAGGTTCAACATACAGACAGAGAACAGTAGTTTTTTCTTTTTCTTAGATTAAATATTGTAATATTTTTTGAACTCACATTTATATTAATATGTGACTATAAGGGGCAAAAGTTTTTCACTGCTTTGTGAGTCACATCAGAATAACCACCGAGGAGAGGTGTCTATAACGCTGTGCAATGGCAGTTGAGCGAAACTTCTGAGGCAACAGGATGGAAATTTCAAGAGCATATTTCTATTGCTGAAGTTGTTTATATCATTTTGTGGTTTGATAAAATACCTGTTTTACCAGTCAGTCTCTTTAATAGTCTCAGGGAAATATTTCTCAAAAGACTTTATCTGTGAAGGAATTTGCATAAGAGCATTCTTATTTAACCATTGACTCTGTAATTTTATCATATATAAATAGAAGAGTGTCAAGTGACTCATACTCCCCATGAATGAATTCTTCATCTAACCTCCAAACTTCATACTCATGTGTGATAAACACACTACTTTTTCTTTTTATATTGGAGTTACTGACTGTCCAGCTTTGTGAGTCATTCTTAGATTCAGAGGGAATAATGACTTAATACAACTTTGTCACAATTTTTTTTTTAATTTTTATTTATTTGATGGGCAGAAAAAGAGAGCACAAGCAGGGGTACTGGCAGGCAGAGGGAGAAGCAGGCTCCCCACCAAGCAGGGAGCCCGATGTGGGGCTCGAGCCTAGGACCCTGGGATCATGACCTCAGCTGAAGGCAGACAGTTAACTGACTGAGCCACCGAGGTGCCCCATAATTTCTTTTATTCCATGAAGAAAAATCATAGTTCAACGTTGAATCGGTAATCTCTAAAATACCTGCCCAACACTTTCTTATACATAAGCCTGTAAAGTGTGCTATCAAGATAATTCCTATTTTGTTAGAAGTTTATACTGGAATAATAAGTATTCAAACCCATATTTTTTAACCAAAAAACCAATACCATTCTGAAATGAATTCAGTGAATAATCACTGCTGATGCATCCTTGGTATACAATAAAAAAAGTTCCTCTCTATGCATTTTTATTTTTAAAAATTCAAGATTTTCTGACATGAAAAAGAGATAACCTTGGGTGCACATGTATGTACATTTGTGCGAACATGAAAATTTAAGCTTCATTTTCTAACTTTTTAAATAAAATAGATACTATGAAATAATATCTCAGGCTAATCCTTGTGGTTTTGATGCCTGGTACCCTAATTTGAGATACATGGTTATGAGCATTTAGATATTTTCTTGTTAAACATTGAGATAATCAGATATTTTCTTACCATATTCTTTCACCTAACCTAAAGACAGTAAAGTTAAAAAAACATTTATATTTATCTGAGATTATCAGAGCATTGGCAGTTTCACATGCAGGAGTTTTCACCATGTGAAAAATTATCATGTGATTTTGCTTAAGGTCCTGGGAAGAGCATCTATTATGCAAGAAATCAATTTTGTTCTATATTGAACTCACTTATTAGTTCTGCCCGTGATCTCAAGAAAGTCAATTAGCTTCCAGGAGACTCAGTTGTTTTATCTATAAAACATAGGTGATGACTAAACCATGCCATTCCCCCAAGACTGTCGATAGAATTGAATTAGATAACATATGAAAAGTAATTGGAAATAGAATAATATTATGCAAATATTATTTCAGAAAGCTTACTACCAAGTAAGTAAAGAAATGAATATATATGAGCCCAAAAGGTAGCAAACTACAGATAGAGGGATACAAAAGAAAACAAATGTGTAGATTTATGGGTTTTTTTGGAAAATGACTTGTAGTAAACTCCCGAAATCCTACAAAAGAGAAATTAGAGAACGGTTAAAACAAGGGGCAGCTTTAGGTTTATCTTTCTTCCTTTTCTTCCTTTTTTTTTTTCTTTTCTCTTGCTTCATCGTTTAGAACTTGGCTTACAAAACGAAAACAAAAATAAAAACAAAACAAAAAAAGGAGAAAAACTTTGCTGTTTTCCAAGTTAAAGTTTGACGTCTTCAAAATTTACCTACAAGGTTAGCTAGCCTCATGTAAATGTCATCACAAGCACCTAACTCTGCATACGAACAAGAACTCTAGGCTCCATGGTCTTGACTATCAATAAGTAATTCTTACACTGTCTTAGGGAGAAAAACCAACCAAATCAGTGCAAATGGAAGAAAGGGACGAGAAAAAAGTTGATGGACTGGTCTTATTATGTATAAGTATTATGCCAGTGAAATGATATTCCAAGTTTCTATTCCCACCAACCCCGCCCCCATGCCAGCTTATTTTATTGATGGTATTAAAATGAAATCTTACACAAAGCAGGAAAATAAGTCTTAACATGCAATAATACAGAAAAATCCATAGTGATAAATGGTGCTATAAGTAAGGTAATAAGAATCTTTAAAATGTGAAAAAAATGTATTTGAAAATAGTAAATGACTTTAGTTAATGTGTAACTCACAGGGTCAGGAATACCAGTGAGGATAGGCTAATGCAGGTAGTTGTTGTGGGGTTAGCAGCTGTTGTGAAACAGCGCCATCTGGACTATTCATCTTTTGTAACTAATGAGTTCTGGCACTCTTGGTGGGCACATTGAACTTTCCAAATGCTCTTAACCTTTAGACTGATAGTTTCCCGAAGAGTTAAAATATCTTTTTTTAAAAGCTAATAGCTAAGGTGTATCATGATTTGATATTTAGGGAAATCGGGCAAATTCTCAGTGTAGCATATATAATTCAAAAACAGAGACTCTTCTGTTGCAGAAATTTAGAACAGCAGCCAAGCTATCAAACATTATAATGAATGTGACTGGGTCACGCAACTTAGGAAATACAGTATTGCAAAAAGTATTATGCCTGCAGTTAAAAAAGTAGTTTATAAAGTCAATTTAGTTCAGATTTGTTTTTATAATTCATTTTTTTTTTAAATGGGAGACTTCTGCAATGAAAGGGAAACTTCTACCTGTTTGTATGTCTCTTTGAAATCTGCTTTCTTAATTTAGGGAAAGTTGGACATCATGATTGTTAATTCCTCTAGGTTCTGTTGTTTCGTTTGTTTTTCTTGTGAGGATTTATTTCTGTGGGTATCAATGATTAATCTAAGCCAAAGGAAAACTTTGACCCATATTTATGGAATTACAACCACCCATGAGATAACAATTTGCAAAGTACTAAAAGAGCATCAAGAAAATTTAATGATAAAAAAATCCAGGGATCTGCATCCCTGTCCTGTATTTTCTTTCTCAGTTTTGAAGAGACACAGACAAACGGTCATCGAACTATATTTTGAGACATATGAGCGCATTCACCCTGTAGCCACGAAACATAAGGAGGAATGACAGAAACACTGGGCATTTCCGGCATTATGTCTGCACACCATAGGTGCCTCACAGACTCTGGCTCTGTAAGGAAGAGTCCAGGAGCACTCTTTCTGGATGTCATCAACATTTCCAGTGGTTTTATAGTTGTACTTGTTGGGACAGTCATCCTGCCTGTTATGAGGGCCCCCTCATAACTAAGATGTTCTCTCTAAAGCTCAAAGTTCAGAGAAGAAACTCTATGCTGTTCTCTGTCAAGGGGTGATCCATGATAGGTGTAAGGATGGGCAACAGAACCCATGATGGCTTTGCGTGAAAGATCCTGTCCATTTGGGGCAAAAGCAACTAGTTAAGTCAATTAGACTGTCTCTCTCTGGAATTTAGACTAGAGAATACTGGCCAAAGGGCAAAGAGGTAGAGTAACCAGAGTAGAAGGCCTTTGTTTCCATTGGAAACTAGCCAGGTCCCATTGGTTTCTGGGATTTGCTAGGTTATAGTTTGAGTCCATATATACCCTTTTCTCTAAGGATATCAGATAGAATCATTGGTTCTGGCTACCAAAATAACTCACTAATACAAATAATTTTTTTTTTTTAAGTTTGGAGTTTTGTGTTTTGTTTCAAGCTGACTTTAGTTTCAGCCGAAGGGCAGGAGATCTTACACTTCCTAAACCAAAGAATCTGTGTGGCAGGCCACATGGAATATCTGGGAATACATGGAAAATTTCCTCTCCCATTTTTGGAGCAGAAAATGGATGAAGTGAAAAGCATGATCTGTATGTGGGAGGGGAAGTAGGCAGGAAAGTTTATGCTTAATGATCCCGGTCTGGTCTGTGAAATAGGTTATCTGTTTCTAAGGACAGCTAACCCGAGGTTTGAAAGTGATTGAAAATTCTAAAATAACCCATTCGGACAACATTTTAATGGATCGTTGCCTTTGTTGCCTCACAGTGGGCTCGGCAGAGATATTACATGAGAGTGTCAATTTCAGGCACTGAGTCATGAGACTTTCTTGATTCTATTCAACAGTACTCAGCTGTAAGGTGAGTAGAAAAAAGTAAGGGAAGCAGAGAGAGGAGTTGGCAGTGCTGTGGAAAACCTTTGTGGCCAGTAAGCCAATTTTATTCTCATTTTCCTCTAAATACCATTAATTGTAATACAATTTTTAATGCCATGTGGAGTACAGCATCTTCTAAAACTCATGATCAGCTCTCAACCCTGAATGTGAATACCCAAGAATAAGGTAGGATCCTATATTGTTCATAAATTGATTACTCTCTTGGAGAGGCAGGAAAAGCCATTTTTTTCTTTCAAGAAAAAATGTCTCTCAAACAATGTTCCTCAAACAATGTCAAGAAGGCAGCCTCGTAATGTTAATACTGCAGTTGGGACGAGGGACTTAGGTAGCCACACATGCAGTGTCTCAGATGGCTTAGTCCTCATTCATGACCCAGATCTGTGAGCTTGGTGGTGGCGGTGGTGGAAGGTTTTTCTTATCTTATTTTTATTTCTTTCTTAGTAGTAATATCAGAATAAACAGTGGCATAAAGCACTTTTAGCCCGTCAGAACAAAGAGATCAGGGGCTTCAAATATACAGGAGTGCTCGTAAGTATATTAAAGGAGTTAATGCCACTCATTGAAGAACGAACACTAATGCTGAACCCATTACATAACTTCATTTCTCTTTTGGCAAATTATGTGCACTGACGTCTACTCTTCAAGTACCTCCTTAAGTTTTGAAATCCATGTGATGTCAGAGAACAAAGCTTAAGATAACAATATTATTTACATAGAAAAGTAAAAGTAAACAAGTGCACATTATTTTTAACATTTATTTTAATCATGTGGATCATGTCATTTAAAATTCCACTCTTGTTTTTAATTATTCAGGCTACTTTTATAAATTCACTCTATACATTAAGTATTGACAAAAGAACTATTCTATAATCAGTTGTAAAAATCGTAAGTAACTTTTTAAAATGGTTAAGAGTCACAGTCACAATTAATTGAGGTTTCTTGAATCTCCATAACAGGTTCTTCACCGTGCTGTGTGATAGAAAAGATCCCCAACGCTTGATCTACATTTACTTACCAGGTAATTTAGAGAACAGGTGGAAAGGCAAACTCAAAACACATTAAATCATATCTAAAAATAACGGTATGTGATTGAGATTATAGAATAAAGTATATTACTGAGACAGGCTCTTGGAAGTTAAAGGGAGAGTGAGTCTCATGCTCCCATGAGCTCCCCAAAATCTCCTTTCTCTGAGCAGACAAGGGGAAAAATGGAGAGAGGTTCAAGGAATCTGGTAAAGGGCAAAAACAGAAAGAGGAAAGAGGGTGACTATCTTGGAGTCACTAGTCAAATTATCCCATGGTGGCCCCCCCCGGGGGTAGCAGTTATAGCAGATCTTAAACCAAACATCCAAAGGACACCTGGTGATGGCACAGAGATAGTACTGGGAAGGGACATCAGTCCTCCATCAAAGCTTGGGATATTCAGGATATGAAGATTATTGCCTGAGAAAACATCTACTTTGTTCAAACTGTAGCCAAACTGGGCTCTAAGGAACCTTGAGAAAACTATGGTCTGAATTATGAAGCAGCCTATCCCAAGAGCCTGCATATGAGAGAGATGGTTTTGAGCACGCAGGGTAGAGTTTAAGACCCCACACTCTGGAGCATACCCCCTGGATACACATTGTGGTTCTGTCTACAGCTGGCTATATCCTTTGGCAAATTACTTAACCTCTCTGGGGTCTCAATGTCTTAATCTAAAAATGTACATTAAAATGATATTATCGGGGCCCTGGGTGGCACAGCGGTTAAGCGTCTGCCTTCGGCTCAGGGCGTGATCCTGGCACTATGGGATCGAGCCCCACATCAGGCTCCTCTGCTCTGAGCCTGCTTCTTCCTCTCCCACTCCCCCTGCTTGTGTTCCCTCTCTCGCTGGCTGTTTCTATCTCTGTCAAATAAATAAATAAAATCTTAAAAAAAAATTAAAAAAATGATATTATCTCACAGACTTGTTATGATGATTAAACAAGTTACTATATGAAAAGCACTTAGAACAGGGCCTGACACATAAGAAGTACTATGTTAAATGTTAGCCATCGTTACATAACTTCTATAAACTTAATGTTTGATGTTTACATTGCATTTTCTGTTAAACTTCTAAATATATCTTAAGGGGAATAAAACTTGTTTCACATTCATATATTTTTGGAAGTGGAAAAATGGGAATACGTCCCCTATTTTACTCGGGAGAAACTGGTATAACCAACCAGTATATTAAGGTGATATGCTAGACAGCATGTAATTTAGTAATAAATTAAGTATAGCAGGAAATAGTACATGTTCTGTAGAATTATAGAAGAAAAGACTAGTCACTACTAGAATAATCTGAGAAGGTTTCATGGATGAGGTACGAATGGTCCAGCATCTCAAGAGATAGGTAGAACTGAAAGTTAGATCAGACTCCCCCCTCTATTCCAGTAATTTTATGATTCCTTGGAAGCACTTCTGATGCATTAAATAGACAAAAGAAGAATGAATGTATATTGAGGAAGTTATCTACCCAAGAAGAGGACTCATTTGGGAATGATGGAGGTGGGGTGGATAAACCTTGATAATCAAGACAATCGGATCATAAGGTCCTGAAAAGTAGGAGGTAGGAAATGGCAAGTCAAAGACAATTATTGAGCAGAGAAATAATGTGCCCTCATTTAGTTGAATAGATGCTTTTAAGTCTGCAATGGAGAACAAGTTTTTTACAATAAAGTTGTGGAAAGAAGTTTAATTAACAGAACATACTACATAACACCTGGAAGTGAGAAAATTAGCCTGGCAGAGATATGCAGGCAGGATAATGAGGTCTAGCTCACTGCCAGGAGATTAGTGGCTTCAGATCTACTTCCCATATTGGTTCACAATCTCTTGAATAGGAAGAGGAGATAAGTCAACATAGGCAAGCTCACCCATATCTAAGATTCTGCTCTGTACAGATCTAGATGTGTCAGTTGAAGTCAGGAAATGTGGAGGGATGGAACTCTGGCAGACAAATAAAGCCTATCTATATTTTCCTGTGGCCAGGGCCTGAAAGAGCTTTTCTTCATCCAATATATAGTTTGTTTGTTTGTTTTCCTTTGCTTTAAATGCTAGTAGGGACTATTTGTAAACTATCTAAACAATGACACACAAACATAGGCTTTAGCCTAATCACATGTTTCCGACCTCCACCTTTTCTGGACTTCTCGGTGCTCCTCCTCTGTCTCCCTGCCGGCTTCCACTGACACATCAATCATTGTGCCTGTTGTGTAGCAGCTCACTTTAAAGAAAGGTATCCCACTCAGATCCTAATGGAATAGCCCGAGGGGGCTATTTCTGGTACCATGTGACCTTAGGATGGAGTTAACTGGACTGGGGGTGAGCAGCTAGAGTGAAAGGCTGCTTCCTGCTGATGAGATCCCAGAGCTGTCTTGAACTCCAAAGGACCTTCCAGGCTCTGGGACAGAAGACCTTCTGCTCTTCTTGAGGCAGGCTGTTAGCCTTTCCCTGAGATTTCTCACACAAATCCCCTGTCCCCATTAGTTGAGGCAACTTGAGAGCTCCTTATCCATAAAACCAGGAACCTGAAACACTTAAGAAAATCTTCAAGCTAGTGTCTTTGGCCACAAACAATTGTCAACTAAAATTTGTAGCTTTCTAAGTGGACATAAACAAATGCTTCCTTCAGAGATAACTTTTACTATTAAAGGGCATTTTTCAAGACTCAAAAAACCTACCAGTCTCCACTAAAGAATCTCTAATGGTAGAATTTCAGAAACAAATTAGGTAGCAGGAAGGTATATTTTTGGCAAGGGCTCTGCCTGGGGTTCCTTAATGATACGTTGAAAAACCCTAGACCAGGGGATTCAAGTCCTAGCTGTGGTCCCTAATCCTAGCTCTGTTTCTTACTACTTCTTTTTTTTTTTTTTTTTAAACTTGGTTTTCTTTTTTTTTTTTTTTTTTAAAGATTTTATTTATTTATTTGACAGAGATAGAGACAGCCAGCGAGAGAGCAAACACAAGCAGGGGGAGTGGGAGAGGAAGAAGCAGGCTCATAGCAGAGGAGCCTGATGTGGGGCTCGATCCCATAATGCCGGGATCACGCCCTGAGCCGAAGGCAGACGCCCAACCGCTGTGCCACCCAGGCGCCCCATGTTTCTTACTACTTCTTTACTAGGGAGCAAGACCTTAAATTCTTTGAATCTCACTTTCCTCATTTGCATATTTATTGTCAGAGTAAATAAAGTATAAGGGCACTTCAAGCTCTAGTATTCTATAATTATGCCATATTGCTTCTACTCAGCCACAATAGCAGCCTATCAATTAGACTTCAAAAAACAGAGATTCTTTACAAAATGAAATTCATCAAGTATCCAGGATATTCCAATTAACTCTCATTATTCCATTGTAATAGAGTCCTAACTATACATTCTGGAAGAGGGGGAGAAAAAGTAATAATCGTGTGGGAAAGATTTTATTGTAAATACTGTTTTCCTCAGAAGGACAAAGCATACATCCATTAAAAAGAGTATAATCTGCACTTATAAATTTCTGGTTAAAAGTAACAGAATAATTAAAAAGTAGACTCAAATAAGATTTAGTATTAAGAAGTTACAGGAAAGATCACTGTATTTCTCTACTTAAACTATTTAATATGATAATAATTATGGTTAACATTTTTGAGCACCTAAAATTTGCTAGCAATTATGTTATCCATTCAAATACTGAAGGTCAAAGGAATCTTCTGTTATAAAATGCACCACCCTTTTGACAATGATTTTGAGTCCAATTAATACTCACTGTATTCTGCCCAGACTCTTACTTTGATGTGCATTAGTGTTTTCCCAGACTTGCTTAATAAAAAATAGGTTAAAAATAGAAGATAGTTACCAAATATTCCAATATTTGTATTGCCTTAGAGATGAAAAGTAGTGATTCTGTATCTCATCATAAATCTCTTTTTCTAAATTGTTTTCCTGGACATAGTTCAAGTAGAACAACCAATCTATTTATGTTAGCCTTGCTCTTTTTAGTGACCTCTTATTGAGCAGTGTATTAGATGAAGAGGCTGGGTAGCAAACAATAGTATGTTACAGAAACACCGACTAAGGCCTTCTGCTAGACATTCACGTTGCTCCCTTTGCATCCCCTGGGAAAGAAGACACAGGCTGGTTCTAGAAATGACAGCTTTATACCAATGATTCTTCACCCTGAAATCATCTCAAATGTGAAACATGTATCTGCACACATGAGTATATGCACACTCAACATTCACAGCTAATCTTACTTGGTAAAATGACTTGTGGCTTCCAGGTCTGTGTCTTGTGGACGAAGATTATTATACACATATTTCAGGTCTTGGATTCCACCCAGCTCAGGCAATCCTGCATGTAGCATCTTAGCAAAGTAAACAAAACAAAAGCAAAAAAACTCAGAATAAACGTAAATCAAATCTTACTTCGTTAAATTTGGTTAAGCTTACTTGGTTAATTCTACAAATACATATAAACTTAAACTTACATAACAATGCCTTTCAGCTTGTAAACATAATATATTCTTGTTTTTTTAACCTCCTGTGTTTACTAACAGAAGTTATAAAACAGTAATAATGATAAGAACCAATAAAGTTGTCAAAGTGCTTGCAGATTAATAATTTAATTTCATCTTCATCATAAACCAGTGAAGTAAGCATGATAGTATGATCATCCCCACCTTGTCTTTTTGTAGAAGAGGCATACTCAGCACTGGACAGTAGAATAATAGGAGTTCTAGTGTCAGAATTTCTGGACCTACTCTTTAAAATCTGAATAATCATGAATAATATCTCTTAAGCTCTTTGAATCTCCATTTTCTTTTTTAAAGTAGAGATAAGAATACCCAACATGTTCTAGGGCAATCAAAAGGCTAATGAATAAGAAAAGGCTTATACTTACAAATTCTTACACAAAAATTATATCACAATACCCATTTTAAAGAAGAAAAACTTAATCCCCCCAAAAGTGTAAGTGAAGTGTCCAGATCAAATGGCGTGTAAGCACAGAGTATAAAACTCATCTCTCTGGTTCTTAATCTTACATTCTTTCATGACCCTATGACTCATACTCTAAGAACACAATTTTCCCTGGTTAAGTGGTGTTTCCATTTATTAAAGATTATTAAAGTAATGAAGTAAAGATAAAATTATACAAAGTCTCAGATATTTCTTTCTGCCAACATTTGGAAACGTACAGTGTCTATATTGTAATGTAGACTGAAGAGATATTATTGTTTTTGGTTATAGGCAAAAATAAAGAAAAAATTTTTGAGAAAAAGTAGATCTTTCTGAAATAAATTTAAACTTTGAAAAGAAGAAGAAGGAGGAGGAGCATGAGGCAGAGGAGAAGAAGGAGAAGGTGGAGAATGTCAACAGTACCTCTATGACTAAGATGATAAATTATTTCCTGTTCTGGAATAAAGGCTCTCTTACAGTAGTGGGAAGTTAAGAACAATGCTAAAAATAAAGGATAAAGTGAGAATATGGTTAGGAAAGATGGGTGAAGTTGTGATTGACTTGATGAAGTTCAATTGAGAAAAAAATGGATTTGAAACCGTTCACCTTTCCTACTGTCCCCACCCAGGCAGAGGGAACAGCATATATAGATGTACTGAGGAGAGCAAGATATCTTTCATTAGTTCACAAAAAGAACTCCAGGAGAGCTTTTGGAACATAAGATGTCCTGTAGGTGGGTGACAAGAGATGGGGCTAAAGAGATAAGTAGGGTTAAGATCTTTTAGCAATATAAAAGTTTTGTGCTTTATCCTAAAGGCAAGACAGCTCTTTTAGTGTGTTTAAATGGGCATGAAAAGAATTGAATTGTGTTTTAAAAAGATCATGGTTGTTATTTATGGAAAGTGGACTGAAGTGAAGCCAAATAAAAGACTAAACTAGGATAATGTTTAGGAATAAAGAAAAAGATTATTTATGGGATTTTAAAGATATTTAGGAAGTAGAGCTGGATGATTAATTGGATGGAGTTGGAGGGCTGGTGGAATCTCTGTTTAAAATCCAAGCTAGATGATGGTACTCTCTTCATCAAAAGCAAAGAAACTTCTAGGTTCTCAGGTGCTTATATATCAAAGTCCAAAATCCTGATCCTGGTCATAATGTCTTTGTAATCTAACTGTGATCTGTCGCTTCATCTATCGCTATATAGGTCTTCCTTTGTACCACAGACTAGGTACATTTGATTACCTCTATTTCCAACACAGGTCACGTGCATGCTTTTCGAGCCTCCATACACATATTTTTCTCTCAGCCAAGATTCCTTTCCTCTCCCTCCTTATCTATTGAAATTCCTTCTGAAAGCACAGCTTAAGTGTGTCTTTCTTCTTGAAGCACCACAGATTTTCTTGATAAGATTTAATTACTGCTTGCTTTGTACAGCAATCCAATCTTGGTCACACCTCTTTCAAGTACGATGTTTTGTTCACATATATGTTAATCACATTCAATTTGAAGTCCTTTGAGGACAAGAACTGATTGTTATTTGACGTTAAATTGTTTATATTGCCAAGCATGCTGCCTTGCAAAAAGAACTTAATGAATGTCTGTGAAATAATGTGTGCATGCATGCATGCATGAATGCGTGAATGAACGAATGAATGAATGAATGAATGAATGAATGAAAAAAATTTCTGACCTGGTAAAAAAAGTCTAGAAGTAGCAAGTTGAACCCTGACTATTAAACCATAGAGAGGTATATTCCCAGCAGCAACTAAAGTCTAGATTAGGCTTTGTATTTTCAGTTTTGTACTTAGAGTTCTAGAGATATATGTGTACTTATTGTGGAAGTTTCCCCTTTATCAGACTATGATTGCCCATTTGCTAAGAAGAGTCTTCTTCCCTAGATCTGAATTGCTTTCTGGTTTCTCTGGACATTCAGAATTCATACCTCCTTGCTTAGAACTCTGTCAAACATTTGCTTGATAAGTACACCCTATACATACTCCTTCTACTCCTCCTACCCCCATTATACAACAACTGCCAAGTGCAGATGGCTTCAAAGGAGATGAACCCAGCTCTCTCCTTGTTATGTGGTTGATTAAAGGTAACTAGTGCAAACTTTGCCCTTGTTGAGAGAGGAGACTTTGAGTAGTGTGACCCTGCCATCGGAGTAAGGATGGCCTCACACCGGCATCCGCTTAGTCACGTCTGTCCTCTGACTCACAGAGATGTGGTTCAAGTACCTCTTAGCCTAGATTACATGGGTAATAACTTTAATTGGGGCAATAGGAAAGGGAAAGGGTGGCTAGGCTAGTATAGGTAATGAACAGATACAGGTGATAAACTGATAAGTTCCTATTTAAAGGACAGGACACTTTTAAATTTTCAACTTTTATTCTCCTCTTACTAAGTCCAAAGCTATTTTGATAGTTATGCTTAGGGAAGCAGACACTCTTTGCCACCACATAGAGCAGTTAGAGAGATTTCTTCTGGGAAATATCTGATATAATAATGGGTGTGATAAACATTTTAAACTGGGTGAATGGTCCCTGTGTTCTTTGGGAGTCTTCCATAATAGCTGATATTGATTTTTTAATGAGAGAAAAGCTGATGAAATACAGGCTTTTATGTTAGTGAATTCAGCCAGCAACACTCTTGGGTCTCCTACAGATGTTTTGCTTTTAAGCAAGATGGGTATTTCATGGATTATTTTTTCCCTGCTTCTCCCAGGAGTAAATAAAAAGAACTGTGGATATCTGGAAATATGCTGCTCTCAACAAGGGATGAACCATTAACTCCATAGTAGACTCACAAAACACTTGTGACTCATAATCCTGGATACTGACCATTCACAGAAGATAGAATTTATGACCCATGTCAATCATTTCTCAAGTTGGAACTGGGTCATGGAGTAGTAGATTAAGTTCTTTTAAAAGAAGTTAATACAACAAGAGTCAGTTTGAAAGAATTGAGGAAAATATTGATTATCCACACGGGCAGAAAATAATCTTTCACAAATTTAAATTCAGTTTTTATTTTATGGGAAGCTATGCCAGAGAAAATGTGGTCCTGAAACCTTTACTGATGCTTTGGTTATCTACAGAATCCCATAAGAAAGAAACCTCAAAAGCAGAGACTGGAGAGGTAAATGACCAGAAACAGAGTTAGTAATATATATAACATATGTTTCATATGTATTTACTCATTGGTCTAATTGGTCCACATTGCTTCTGGTCTGTTTCAATTTTTGTGAGAGTCTAAATCTAAGATTACTTGCTTAATCTGAATTAGTGCTCTTTACTGCCAAAATTTCCTCCTTAGCCTGGAAGTCAAGACTTGAATAATTAGAACACAGGGAGGATTTTTTAGGTATACTATGCAGAAACCTTCAACATTTGATTTTTTTTTTTTAAAGGCCTAAGCTCTTTTTTTTTTTTAAAGATTTTATTTATTTATTTGACAGAGAAAGAGACAGCCAGCGAGAGAGGGAACACAGGCAGGGGGAGTGGGAAAGGGAGAAGCAGGCTCCCAGCGGAGGAGCCTGATGCGGGGCTCGATCCCAGAATGCCGGGATCACGCCCTGAGCTGAAGGCAGATGCTTGACGACTGTGCCAGCCAGGCGCCCCTCAACATTTGATTTTAATATTATTTTATGAAAAATTACTTCAGGTACTTGATTAAAACACCATCTACTTCTTTTAAATGAAATAACATTATATAAACTCTTTACGTTATAGGTTTTTTTTTTTTTTGGTTTTTTTTTTCTTGTTTTTTAGAGACAGAGTGTGCATGTATGTGAGTGGGGAGGAGCAGAGGGAGAGGGACAAAGAATCTTAAGCAGGCTTCCTGCTCAGCGTGGAGCCCACATGGGGCTTGATCTCATGAACCTGAGATCAAGACCTGAGCTGATACCAAGAGTTAGTTACTTACCTGACTGAGCCAGCCAGGTGCCCCTAAACTCTTTACTTTAATAATTATTTTATGTATTATGACATATGTGCTGAAAGTTTTCTTTTTAGGTAAGTAGAAAAGTTTATTAAACAAGAGAAAAAAAGCCCACCAATAGCTTTTTCAATCAATTTTTTCAAATGGCTATCCGTTTAGTTAATATGCTCACTTTTGTTATCCAGCATAATTTTAGTGTCACCTGAGAAACGGTATAATCTGTATTTGTGTTTTTCTACTTTGGGTTTATTTTTAAAATGTCTGTGGCTGGTTCAAGTGGTTGTTAGAGTATGGTAGTTACTCCTTGTATGCAGTAATTTATAATATTATAGACACTTAAAAATGCTGGACACCTCATTTATTATATACATGAATTTTATCTTCCTTACCATATTGAAAATTTTAAGGCTGCCTACGTCTCATATGTTAATGTATCCTCACAGTTTCTGGCATACAGTAAGCACTCATGAACTCATGGATTCATGATTCAGAGCCTGTTAGAGCCCCAAAGAATATTAGAATGATACTACCTAAATATTTATATGTAAGTGGAGTCAAGGTCACAGAGTTAGTCCTTGTAATGTTTCCTTTGTGGTATGAACACAGATTATGAGCCATAAGCCATCTCATAATTGCAATATGGGCTAATAGAATTGGGACAGAGAATGCAAATCTTCCAATAGGAATCATTGCCTCTTTTTGGAATAGCCAGCTTGAAAATTCTGCTCTGCCGGGAGTCTGTTTTCCCTCTCCCTCTGCCACTCCTCTGCATATGATCTCTCACTCACTCTCTCTCTCTGTCTGTGTCAAATAAATAAATAAAATTGTTCATAAAATTAATTAATTAATTAATTAATTAAACCCTACAACATGACAGGCACTGTGCTAGGTGTTTTATATTAAATATCTAATAGGGTTATTATGAAACATATATCAATCAATACACATAAAACAGTATAATGTTCATGCAAAACATTCACTATTAGGTCATTTATTCATCAATCCTACAAGGTAGATGCTATTATTTTCACTTGATAGATGAGAAGCATCATCTTATTGGAGTTAAGTAAGAAGTCTGTGCCCTTAACACAGTTTGAAAGAATTGAGGGAATTATTGTAATCTGAAGGTTCTAAATCAGCTATTTTTTATGCCCTTAACACAGTTTGAAAGAATTGAGGGAATTATTGTAATCTGAAAGTTCTAAATCAGCTATTTTTTATGTAATCATTTTATGATTGCATTGACTTCAAACACCATACTGATTTACCAAAGGTGTGTCTCTCTCTTACATTTTGCTGCAATTACTAGTGTGTATGTATGTGCCCAAAGGAATCACCCCATCCTTCTCCCAAAAGATATTTCTATTAGATTCCTCTCCTCTCACCCTGTATATCTAGTCCCCATCTCTTTAACATTGGACAGTGGAATGAAACTTAAATTTTCCACAGTAAGTCAACAGAAAGCATATAGGAGCATGGCTCAGAAGACCCAATACATACCATTAAATGTACTACTCTCTGGTTGAGTTGCTAGGAAGCTGTCTTTGACCCCCAGTTTCTTAATCTGGAAAAAGGCAGAGATGGGAGGGAAGCCAGGAAAAATCCTTGCCTGGTCTCCATCATTGGATTGCTATAATGTGTAAATGAGAGAGTATTTTTTAAAGTACTTTTAAAAAATCCTTGAATACAATACAACTGATACAATATTCTAAATTACTGTCCTTAATCTTTAATCAAAATATACTGAGATAACCCCTGAATACATCAATGTTATTGTGAATAGAAATGTTTGAGACAATAACTGTGAATTAACAGAATGAATTATTAAGAAATGTGTTTATAAGTTATACAATGGTACTTTTAGTTTGTTCATTCCTTTCTGGTTTGAATAGCTCTTTGGGGAATGCCAAGCCATTAGCAAAAATAGACTACTGAAAGAGAGACATAAATAAAGCTTATTATTTTTGTTGTTTCCCCAAGGGACTTACCATTTCTAACAGGTTCAAGAGCAGTCGACTGTGCCTTCTGACAATATTGTAAGCTTGACAGCAAAGCTCCACAAAATCTTGGAAATGCTGTGGGTTTTTCCCACCCTCAGTAATAAAGTACTCCATCTCTGAAGTAAAAATAAAAGGCGCTCGGTCCCTACAAACCAAAAACAACACCAGTCATAAGCAGGAGGAGAAATGGGGTATAGAGCTCAATTAGGCATTTACAGCAACTTATTTTCATTTGAATTTTTTATGTTATTTTCTTTCTACCCTAAAGAATGGAACCACCTCCTTTATGGGATAGCTGGAGAAACTTGCTAATTGTAGGGTTTGAATAGCCTAGGTAGGCTGCAACAGAGAAAGAAGAACAAGTTATTTTACATAGATTTATGTGGTCTCAAATATTTAATTCCACGTTATATTTGATGGAAATATTATCCATTAAAAATTAATCTAAGGCCAGTTAATAACAAAGATAATTTTACAGAAACTATATTGCTAAATTGCTGCTAAATTTTAAAATAATAGAACAGACCATGTATTTGGCCTCATGTTGTTGTTGTTTTAAGTTTTCTTTTTTTCTTTTCTTTTTTTTTCTTAGAAGATATTGACTCTTTAGGGAAAAAGTTTCAGGTAATAGCTAAGATATGTAATGACAAATTCTTTAGAAAGTAATCTATGAAAAAAAGTTAAATTCACTGTCATATGCTTTGTAAGGAAAAAAAGAAGGGCTGTATTCCATTTCACACTAGTCACAATAATAAAAATAATGATCAGAAAAAAGGAAATATGAGCAAACCAATATGAGTTGGTAGGTTAATAATATTGCCTCCCATAGTCCCAAGATTGAAGAAATAGGTAAACAAAGGATGAGAGAAATGATCCTGTTTTCTCTATTTTTGTCATTTTTTCCCTCATGTTCTTTGAGAGATGAAGAGACCCAAGATGAAGCAATAGTATTTCTAAGAGATTAGCAGAGGAAGTATTGGAAACACTTCTCTGTGATGTGAAAAACAATAATGAGACAAACGGTGCAGATAGTGATTTAGCTTAAGGTCCTCTAGAAACACTTGAGATGGGAATAAAATTTTGGGTAAACATTGCTTCTAAAAGTAAAGACTTTTGAATGAATTGAAATAAAACATATTTTAAAATTTGAGCCTAGCAGCCTAAATATAATTAAGGTTAGTCTAAGCAATAATTGAAAAAAGTCATGGACTATTGAGAAAGCTTTTTTTTTTTTAAAGAAAGAATGATTATGTTCTGTATTGTTGTATGCTTAGCATTTGAATAAAAATATAACATAATGGAAAATCTTGCTAATCTGACTTAGACCTCTAAGAAGTGTAGATATTCAAATCAGAATGCTGCAACTCAGGCATTTTGTAGCTGAGCTGGATCAGTAGATTCTGACTACAGACAAATATTTTAAAGAAAATAAATAATCTACCTCTGTCTGGTTTTGATTATTTTATTTTATTTTATTTATTTATTTTAGTGATCCATGCTACCATTGACTGTCTGGAGGGGAGGCTATTGTAACAATATCTTAACTTTGTATTCATTCAGTCAGTCATTCATTCATTCAACAAAGTTTATTGAGCACCTAGATACTGAGGAATGTGTCTTAAGAATCAAGTCCAAATTTTAAAATGTTTGCCTCTAATCCTTTTGATTTATCCAATCTATATGCTATGAATTTACTTTACAGTCCTGTATTTTAGACAAGTTGGAAGCAGAGCTATTGAAAATAGGAGATATACCATGGGTTCTAATCCTGGACCTGCTGTATCTCAATTTTCCCATCTCTGAGGTCAGTAAGTAATACCTAGCTCTTAGAATTGCTGTGAAGATTACTAAAAAAATGCACACAAACGCCTGACACATAGAGAGGGCGACACACTTGTGAATTGCTATGATTAGAAGCTCTATGCAGAGGGCACAGACTGCAGGCCCTTCTCAGCCAGGTTTTTAATCGTGTTCTCGCACTTACTACTTCTGTAATTCTGGACAAGTGACTTGTCCTCTCCATGCCTTAATTTCCTCCTCTGTAAAATGGAGACAAGGGCACTTGACTCTTGGGACTTCTGAGAGGATTAAGTGGGTTAAAGCATATAAAAATGTTAGAACATAGTCTGGTACATAGTGAGCACTCAACAAATGTTAAATACTATTATTAGTTCTCAAACTAATAACAAATAAATGGGTTCTCAGAGCTGAATCTTGTCATAACTAAATCTCCCACTCTCTTCAAAAAGGCTGCCAGGAAATTTCCATCCTTCTTTCAAGGTTTATTTTACTCCCAGCAACTCTATGTAACTTCTTTGTCTGCATAAATCCTTAAGTGGACCTTCGAATTTGGTAGCACTTTTTCTATATCACTCATACGTGTAGTCATCACTGTCGCTAACATTTTAGTAGACTTAGCAATATCCCAGACTTCCATGACTAGAAAAAAAATATTTTTATGTATAAAATTTTTCCAATTTTTTCCTACTCTTTATACTATATTTACTATATTGAATGGAACTTTTGAAATAATTTTAAGAGAGTTTTAAATTGTACAACTTCCTGAAATTTTCTTTTCTAATGTGATAGAGATCCTTTTTTCTTCCATATGCTTGACCAAATGGATTTCCCTTGGAAAGGTGTTGTAATTATGCTCAAGTTCATGTGATAACACATTTCCTCCTTCCACGGTAACCACTATTATAAATCAGATGAAGAAACACCATAGCAGAAAGTCAAATACACAAAAGAAACATATCTAAGTAGAGAAAACATAAACTAAAAATAATATTGAAGGACCCAATCTTAGCTGTGCTTAAATATTATCATAATCTTAATTTTCAGTGGGTCCAACAAAATAAAATGCTACATTTTTTCTATATGACTTGCATGACTCACTTCTGACCGATTTTTAAAATGACTTAGACTAAAATTTTTCTGTAAGTGGAAAGAAGATGAACATGTGAAAAAGACTCCTATCTCATCCCTACAAGCTGTACGAGTCGTAGCTTGGACGTGCTTTATCAGTTCTCTCAAATGCGAACCTAACCCGAGGTCGCAGAATTAATGTATTGGAGACCATGTCTGAAGTTTATAAATCTAAGATATAAATTAGTTGTGGCAAGAGAGAAGACTGGAAACTATTTGATCTCTAAGAGTCCATACTGTTACTGCACTCTAATTCATATGCTGAAAATCTCTCACTTATAGCTGGACAAATTTACCAGAAATTTCTTGTTGTGACTATCCTACTGTTTTTATTTCCAGATTAGTGGTTTTACCATTATTTGCCTAAGCTCTACCTGTTCTTGCTTCTGTACCTCTTACCTGTATTGTTTCCTGCTTCTGGCCATGCTTCTTTCTCTCGCTCTCTGTCTTTCACCCAATGCCCTAAATTTTTCCTAGTAAGTCTTCTCTAATTTACCTATCCCTTGCCAATTTCTCTCCTACTTTGCTTTATCTTTTAACTTAGCCCTATAGCTAATATATTTCATTCTTTACAGTTTCTAGTTGTCTTATGACTTTTCCCCCCAAATGACCTGTGTGATTTTGAAGGGGGAGAGACACTATTTTATCTTTCCTTTATCTACTCTTAATGTCTCAAACAATATTTCGAAGCCATTCTGCAATGGATGCAACAGTAAATACACGTAGTTCACACAGTTAAAAAGTTGGATAATTTAACATTTATGTGGGAAGGCTGTGTGAACAATCTTATTTGTTAAAAATCTGAGTGCCCTCAGTTCTTGGTCACGCTGTTTTGAAGAATGAAGAGGTAGACCACAGGAAGTGTGGAGGCAGCAAAGCAAAGTTTATTGAGCCATAGTTGCTGAGTGATAGTACATTTTGTTGTCAAAGTTAATCTTTTTATTAACTTATAACCAGTCTTTCTCTGAAAGTATTATTCTGTAAAAATGCTGAGAACACTTTCTAGATTTCCGTATAAGTGGGAAGTGAGTAGTACTTTAAAAATGCATATATACTTGAGAAATTTAAGGATATTTCTATTACAAAAAGTACTATTTATTAAGGAGACAAATACATTCATTTGATATGGGAAATAGCAAGACAATTAATAATCTGCTGTTTGTTATTACTTATGCATAAGCTTCCCCTTTAACCATTCTGTAAAAGTAATCTCCTTGTACAAAGTCACTAGAATACTAAGATCATCATCACTAAAAATTTCCACATTGCCATTGCACTGAGGGTGCATAAGTTTTCAGGATATGTCTCTCCATTAGGTGACTTTAATCTAGCTAGGGAGGCATGCACCGAAAATGTTAGAGTACTATAGTTATCAACAAATATTTATTGAGCATCTACAATAGATATGTGTAAGGCTTATAGATGAGGTTAAAGATTTTAAAAATAAATATCCTAAAAGCAATAAAAATGTACTGATAAAAATAACAACAGTGTTTTGAAAAGTTCCCTCCAGCTGTAACATGGTGAAGAATTTGGAAAAGGGAAGGTGTATGTGAGTAAATCAGACAAGAGACTTTTGCAGAAGATTTTAATTAGATATGAGCATAGCTCAGATTAGGATTGTGGCATGCAGATACAAAGAAGCGGGAAGACAAAAAATATTTTGACTCAAAAACCAAGAGGACTTCATATGGTTCAAAATGAAAAGAGGACTTCATATGGTTCACTCTTTTCAAAAGGAGAAGAGTGTTAGGAACACCTTTAAATTTTTGGCTTTTGTGTCAGGAAGACTATAGTGCAACATTCAGAGTGGGTTCAGCTTTGAACAAGTTACCTTTGAGGTGTCTTTGAGACATAAAGGAGCAGATAACAATGAGGTATTGTGATACTTATTTCCAGACCATAAAGAAAAAAATCTAGCCTGGAGGTAAAACTTTGTGAGTCAGATTTCTACTTTGACTACCTAAGGACCTCAGGACTCAAGAAACAACACGGTGGTGAAGTCTCAGGTTGTTGTTTTTGGCACATATATTCCAAACATAGAGCTCAAGAAGATGGTGATCTGTATTCCAAACATAGAGCTCAAGAAGATGGCAATCTGGAAATGCCAGTGGGTGCAGACAAAAAAATTGCCAAAAAAGGCCTGTACTTTCTAGCCAAAGGCCCAGGAAAGTGGTAGCCTAACGAGACAGAAAATGTTTAGGCAATAACGACTCTACTCCAGCCAAATATTGCAGGAGGTAAAAAAATGTAATTCTACTACCCCACCACACCAGTGAAGTCTCCAGAGGGACCCTAAAATTCCATTCTCACCGAGTTGTAATGAGGGTCCTCAGTCCCCTGTCTATGTGGTATCAGAGACAGTTGAGTAAGGAACTGGTACTGGTAGAGGTGTTAAGGATTTCTTTTTCTGAGTGCCCTCAGTTCTTGGTCACGCTATTCTGAAGAATGAAGAGGTAGACCACAGGAAGTGTGGAGGCAGCAAAGCAAAGTTTATTGAGCCATAGTTACTGAGTGATAGTACAAAGCTCCCCAAGAGGGAGGGCACCCGTGAGGATTGCCACTGGCGTTTCTAAGTCTAGGGGTTTTTAATGGGCTGGTTGCCAGATTGTTTTACTCTGATTAACCCTCCATGCGCCTGTCATTCAATCAGGTTTTTGTTATCTACCTATCATGTGGGAAGGGGTGGAGGGTTCCTTCTGGGGTGATGTAAAATCCTTTTAAGGGTGGTTTCCTCTTCAGGCAGGAGCCCCTTGTCCCTGCCTGCCTTTTTCCCGACTATCCTGCAGTAGAGGGGTAGACACAGAGATCATTTGAATAGGATAAATAACAGCAATAAACTCATGCAAATATGTCTAACTGATTTTTGGTGAAGGTGCAAAAGCAATCCAATGGAGAAAGAAAAATCAGATGATACTGGAGCAACTGGACATTCTTAGGCAAAAAGAGACTGAAACTTCATACCTAATATAAAAGTTAATTTAAAATGGATTACAGACTTAAATATAAAATGTAAAACTACAAAACTTTTAGAAAAAAAAATGTAGAAGAAAATCTTTGGGATCTAAGGCTATGGAGAGAGTTTTTAAGAGAATAAAAAGACACGTTATAGACTGGGAGACAATTTTGCAGACCACGTAGCCAGCAGAAGAGTAATACCTATAATCTATAAAGAAGTCTCAAAATTTAACTGTAAAAGAAAATCAAACAATACAATTAGAAAATCAGCAAAAGACATGAAGAGACAACAGAGGAGGATATGCAGATGGTAAATTAGCACATGAAAGATGTTCAACATCAGCTATTAGGGGAATACAAATTAAAACCACAATGAGATTTCACAACATACCTATCAGAATGGCTAAAATAAAAAGTGAATGATAATACCAAATGCTGGCAAGGATATGGAGAAACTGGATCACTCGGACATTGATGGTGGAAATGTAAAATGCTCTAGCTACTCAGGAAGACCACTTGGTAGTTTCTTAAACAACAACAACAACAACATGCAACTGATGTACAAAAGAAAGAATTCTTGAGATGTCTTCAGTGCAAAAAAGATGGTTTTAGTAAAGCACAGGGACAGGACCTGTGGGCAGAAAGGGCTGCCCTGCGGTCATGAGGAATGGCTGATCATACTTTTCAAGTTGGGAGGAGGGTTAGGGATAGCGTAAGTCTCTAAGGAATTTTGGAAGCAAGGTTCCAGGACCTTGAGGGGGGTTGGTTATGGTAGGAAAAGGTTATTTATTAGTGTCTAGTAAGACCCTAGTCATGAGGCCCTTCAGATGTATATCAGTGGGCCATATGCTGGGGGGATGATTGCCAACATATATCTTGGGGGGTAGAGATAAAGGCCGTTTCCAAAGGAATTTTTATATGTTAAAGCAGACTTACAGGATCCTGGAGGATCGGAATAATGTTAAGCCAAGACTTCGTTTTGCCCTAAGCAAAGTATTAACATCAAGGCAGCTGAGTTTCTAGAGGAATGTCACTCTGCCTGTTTCAAGGACTTGTCAATGGGCTGTAAGTAGTATGGAAATTTAATTTTTCTTTTGCCTTTGTTTCCCACATCACAACTACTATACAACCCAGCAATTATACTTTTGGAAATTTGTTTCAGAGAAATGAAAATTTATATTCACATAGAAGCCTGCACATGACTGTCCATAGTAGCATTATATTTTTAAAAGAGTTTATTTATTTGAAGAGAGAGAGAGCATGAGTAGGGGGGAGGGGAGCAGAGGGAGAGGGAGAGAGAGAAGCAGATGCCCCACTTAAGCGGGGAGCCCTACGTGAGGCTCGATTCCAGGACCCTGAGATCATGACCTGAGCTGGACAGACGCTTAACTGACTGAGCCACCCAGTTGCCCCCATAGCAGCTTTATTTGTAACACCTAGAAACTGGAAATAATCCAGGTATCCTTCCATCAGTGAATAATTAAACTGTGGTTTATCCATACTATAGACTATTATTTGTCAATAATAGGAACAAACTATTGATACACAGAACAGCTTGGGTGACTCTCCAGAGAATTATGCTGTGTGAAAAAGCCAATCCCAAAAGGTTACATATCATATGATTACATTTACATAATATTCTTGAAAAGACAAAATTATAGAAATGGAGAACGAATTAGTGATTGCCAGGAGATAAGAATGGAAGGGGACAAGGGTGAGAGGAAGTGGAGATGATCATAAAAAGGCAACAAAGAATACTAGGGGCTTTGAAACTCTTCTGCATCTAGACCAAATCAATATCAATATCCTGGTTATGATATTATACTATGATTTTATAAGATGTTACTGTTATGGGGAATGGCAAAGGGTACATGGGATTTCTTTGTATTATTTCTTACAACTGTATGTGAATCTACAATTATCTCAAAATAAAATGTTTAATTAAAATTTGTATGCATCATCTAGATACTGATATTGATAGAAGCCTTAGGTGTGGTTGATGCCAGTTTGGTGGAGACTGCACCAAAAGACTTAAAATAAGAGGGATAAGATGAGTCTTGTGGGGGGGGGGGGAGATGGCAGAGGAGTAGGGGACCCTTTTTTCAGCTGGTCCCCTGAATCGAGCCTGATATCTACCAGATCATCAAAAGAAAGCTGGGGTAGAAATTCTCATATCAGACAGATTAGATTTTAAACTAAAGACTGTAGTTAGAGATACAGAAGGACACTATATTATTCTTAAAGGATGTATCTAACCAGTGGATATGACAATCATAAATATCTATGCCGTCAACAGGGGAACAGCTAGATACACAAGCCAACTCTTAACCAGAATAAAGAGACATATAGATAATAATACGTTAATAGTAGGGGACCTCAACACTCCGCTCTCAGCAATAGACAGATCACCTAAGCAGAAAATCAACAAAGAAACATGAGCTTTGAATGACATACTGGACCAGATGGACCTCATATATATTTACAGAATACTACACCCCAGAACAACAGAATACTCATTCTTTTCGAATGCACATGGAACTTTCTCCAGAATAGACCATATACTGGGTCACGAAACAGGTCTCAACTGATACCAAAAGACTGAGATTATTCCCTACATATTCTCAGAGCACAATGCTTTGAAACTGGAACTCAATCACAAGGAAAAATTTGGAAGAAGCTCAAACACTTGGAAACTAAGAACCACCCTGCTCAAGAATGATTGGGTAAACCAGGAAATTAAAAATCAGATTAAGCAATTTTTGGAGATCAACGAGAATGAAAACACATTGGTCCAAAACCTATGGGACACTACAAAGGCAGTCCTAA
Source organism: Ursus americanus (assembly GCF_024610735.1). Classification (NCBI taxonomy): domain Eukaryota; kingdom Metazoa; phylum Chordata; class Mammalia; order Carnivora; family Ursidae; genus Ursus; species Ursus americanus. The sequence continues at coordinate 18,406,518 of NC_142151.1, read as the reverse complement.
GGGGAAAATACATAGCCATCCAAGCCTCACTCAAAAGAATAGAAAAATCTAAAATGCAGTTTTTATATTCTCACCTCAAGAAGCTGGAGCTGGAGCAGAAGAACAGAAGAACAGAAAAACAGACCTAACCCACACACGAGAAGGCAGTTGATCAAAATTAGAGCAGCGATCAATGAATTAGAAACCAGGAGCACAGTAGAGCAGATCAACAAAACTAGAAGCTGGTTCTTTGAAAGAATATATAAGATCGATAAGCCACTGGCCAGACTTATTCAAAAGAATAGAGAAAGGAGCCAAATTAATAAAATTATGAATAAAAGTGGAGAGATCACGACCAACACCAATGAAATAGGAAGGATCATTAGAAACTTTTATCAACAGCTTTATGCCAATAAATTAAACAACCAGGAAGAAATGGATGCCTTCCTGGAAACCTATAAACTACCAAGTCTGAAACAGGAAGAAATTGATTATTTAAATAGACCAATTAATTATGAAGAGATTGAAGCAGTGATCAAAAACCTCCCCAAAGGGGCGCCTGGGTGGCGCAGTGGTTGGGCGTCCGCCTTCGGCTCAGGGTGTGATCCAGGCGTTCTGGGTTCGAGCCCCACGTCAGGCTCCTCCACTGGGAGCCTGCTTCTCCCTCTCCCACTCCCCCTGCTTGTGTTCCCTCTCTCGCTGGCTGTCTCTCTCTGTCAAATAAATAAAATCTTTAAAAAACAAAACAAAACAAAAAAAAACCTCCCCAAAAACAAGAGTACAGGGCCTGATGGATTCCCAGGAGAATTCTACCAAACATTCAAAGAAGAAATAATACTTATTCTCCTGAAGCTTTTTCAAAAAATAGAAACAGAAGGAAAACTACCAAACTCATTCTATGAGGCCAGTATTACCTTGATCCCCAAACCAGGCAAAGACCCCATCCAAAAGGAGAAATACAGACCGATATCCCTGATGAATTTGGATGCCAAAATTCTCAACAAGATCCTAGCTAATAGGATCCAACAGTACATTAAAAGGATTACCCATCATGACCAAGTGGGATTCATCCCTGGGTTGCAAGGGTGGTTCAACATTCGCAGATCAATCAGTGTGATAGATCATATCAACAAGAAAAGAGTCAAGAACCTTATGATCCTCTCAATTGATGCAGAAAAAGCATTTGACAAAATACAGCATCCTTTCCTGATTAAAACCCTTCAGAGTGTAGGGATAGAGGGTACATTCCTCAATTTCATAAAAACCATCTATGAAAAGCCTATAGCGAATATCATTCTCAATGGAGAAAAGCTCAAAGCCTTTCCCTTAAGATCAGGAACCCGACAAGGATGCCCCCTCTCTCCATTATTATTCAACATAGTACTAGAAGTCCTTGCAACAGCAATCAGACAACAAAAAGGGATAAAAGGTATTCAAATCGGCAAAGAAGAAGTCAAACTGTCTCTCTTCGCAGATGACATGATACTCTATATGGAAAATCCAAAAGACTGCACCCCCAAATTACTAGAACTTATAATTCAGTAATGTGGCAGAATACAAAATCAATGCTCAGAAATCAGTTGCATTTCTATACACGAACACTGAGACTAAAGAAAGAGAAATTAGGGAATCGATCCCATTTACAATAGCACCAAAAAATCATACGTTATCTAGGAATTAACTTAGCCAGAGACATAAAGGATCTATATTCTAGAAACTACAAATCACTCTTGAAAGACATTGAAGAAGACACAAAAAGACGGAAAAATAGTCCATGCTCATGGATCAGAAGAATAAACATAGTTAAAATGTCTGTGCTACCCAGAGCAATTTACACTTCCAATACCATGCTGATCAAAATACCAATGACATTTTTCAAAGAACTGGAACAAACAAGCTTTAAATTTGTGTGGAACCAGAAAAGAACCCGAATTGCCAAGGAATTGTTGAAAATGACAAACAAAGCTGGCGGCATCACGTTGCTGGATTTCAATCTATACTACAAAGCTGTGATCACAAAGACAGCATGGTACTGGCAGAAACACAGACACATAGACCAATGGAACAGAATAGAGAACCCAGAAATGGACCCTCAGGTCTATGGGCAACTAATCTTTGACAAAGCAGGAAAAAACAGCCAGTGGAAAAAAAGACAGGCTCTTCAATAAATGGTGCTGGGAAAATTGGACAGCTATATGCAAAAGAATGAAACTTGACCACTCTCTCATACCATACACAAAGATAAACTCCAAATGGATGAAAGACCTCGATGTAAGACAGGAATCCATCAAAATCATAGAGGAGAACATAGGCTGCAACCTCTTTGACATCGGCCACAGCAACTTTTTTCATGGCACATCTCCAAAGCCAAGAGAAACAAAAGAAAAAATGAACTTGTGGGACTTCATTACGATAAAAAGCTTCTGCACAGCCAAGGAAACAGTAAAAAAACAAAACAAAACAAAACAAAACAAAACAAAACAAAACAAAACAAAACAAAACTAAGAGGCAGCCCACAGAATGGGAGAAGATATTTGCAAATGACACTACAGATAAAAGACTGGTATCCAAGATCTACAAAGAAAGTCTCAAACTCAATACATGAGAAACAAATAATCAAATAAAAAAATGGGCAGAAGACATGAACAGACTCTTTTCCAATGAAGACATACAAATGGCTAACAGACACATGAAAAAATGTTCAAAATCATTAGCCATCAGGGAAATTCAGATCAAAACCACATTGAGATACCACCTTATGCCAGTTAGAATGGCAAAAATTGACAAGGCAAGAAATAACAAATGTTGGAGAGGATGTGAAGAAAGGGGATCCCTCTTACACTGTTGGTGGGAATGCAAGTTGGTACAGCCACTTTGGAAAACAGTGTGGAGGTTCCTTTTTAAAAATAGAGCTACCCTATGATCCGGCAATTGCACTACTGGGTATTTACCCCAAAGATACAGACACAATGTTCATAGCAGTATTGTCCACAATAGCTAAATTGTGGAAGGAGCCGAGATGCCCTTCAATAGATGACTGGAGTAAGAAGATATACAATGGAATACTACTCAGCCATCAGAGGGAACGATTACCCAACATTTGCAGCAACATGGATGGGACTGGAGGAGATTATGCTAAGTGAAATAAGTCAAAGAGAGAAAGACAATTATCATATGGTTTCACTCATTTATGGAACATAAGAAATAGCAGGAAGATCGGTAGGAGAAGGAAGGGAAGAATGAAGGGGGGGGTAAACAGAAGGGGGAATGAACCATGAGAGACTATGGACTCTGGGAAACAAACTGAGGGCTTCGGAGGGGGGTGGGTATTGGGATAGGCTGGTGATGGGTATTAAGGAGGGCACATATTGCATGGAGCACTGAGTGTTATACGCAAATAATGAATCATCGAACATTACATAAAAAACTAAGGATGTACTGTATGGTGACTAACATAACATAATAAAAAATTATTATATATTAAAAAAAAGATGAGTCTTGTGGAATTTAACATTCAGTGGTGTGGTAAAAGGGAATCTCCTGCATTGAATACTGAGAAGCAGAGAAAAATCAGAGAGTGATTATCTATTCCAGAAGGCAAGTGGAGAGGTATTTTGAGGAAGGAGAAGTCATCATTGAAATCTGCTGATAAATTAGGTAAAATGAGGAATGGATATTGTTGAATTAAATACTATGCAGGTCATTGTTGATCTTATTATTTTTTAAAGATTCACTTTTTTAGTAGAAAGATAGACAGCGCCAGGGGGAGGGGCAGAGGGAAAGGGAGAGGATCTCAAGCCAACTGCCCAGCTGCTCCATCCCAGGACCCTGAGATAGACCTGAATTGAAATCAAGAGTCAGTCGCTCAACTGACAGAGCCACCAGATTCCCCTGATTTTATCATCTAATAAAGAATAAAGTCAGATTGAAGTGGTTATGGAATGGAAAGTAAGGAAGAGATCTCAAGTATTTAGACAACTCCTTCAGGAAGTTTGTGATGAGCAAAGTGGCACGGAAATTGGGCATTTGAGGCAAGGTTATTCAAACTTTGGAGAGACAAGGATATTTAGAAGGATTATTTAAGAAGGAGAGGATAAATATGCAAGGAAAAATGAATTATTGATAGTATAACGTATGCTAGAAGGTGGGAGGGAAATGGCTCTGAAGTACAAATGGAAGGATTGGCTTTAGAAGGAAAAACAGATCTACTCTAACAAGAAGGAAGAAGTTTATGTAATTAAGATGTAATTAAGTTTGTGAGTTTTGTATTGAGTAGAAAAGCAGGCTCTGTTACTATTTCTATTTTCCCAAGAAAGTAGGAAGTTGTGGTTGTCTATCTAAATAAAGTAGGGAGTGGGGAATAATGGGAAGGAAGATATGAGGTTCATCCCACAAGAATAAAGTACAAATCCTTGTGGAGCATGAAATAGTGAGATGGTCACAGAAGAGTTGTGAGATTGCTGGGCTATGAGGACAGCTTATTTGAAAATGGGGACAATGTTTGCCCTGTAGCGTCGATGGTTTCTTGCAGTACTTGGCTGCTGTGTTGTAGAACAGAGAAAGATGAGTGGGTTATGGCACATGCTTATCTTCTGCCTTCATACTTTCATTCACAATACTTGACTATTAAAGATAGGCTTTTTTCATCTTTTTCCCACTAATTTAAGCTCTCACCCTTTCTTCAAAGTCAGGCTATTGTTACACTTCCTCTTGAAATCTCAATATCACTAGCCCTCACAGTGGAGACTGCCTTATTCTGAAATATATTTTTAAGGACCAAGCATCCTAATTTTAATGGATGCCCTCTGAAATAACTGAGGTGTTGTATATCCTTAAAATGAGTGGTCTTCCATTTATTGTTCTATTCCTTAAGCAAATATGTACATACTTTAAAAATGAATGATGTTCAATTTTAAAGTATTGAGCACATAAGCTATTTAAGGACACCATAATTTACAGAAGTAACTTTCTCCAATGTGAATTCTACAGTCTAGATAACACCCCTGTGCTTCATCCCAACAGCTCGGGGTGGTCTTTGGCCATCTGAAGTTCAATAAAACCGTTCCTGGTAGACTCTGAAAACTAGAGTCACATGCCATAAGCAATTAACTTCTCTTAGCTATTCCTATTAGATGGCTTTTTTTTAATGTAAGAAAAAAAATTAAAAGAGAATGACAATTGTGCCTGCCTTTTCACCCCTAAGAGAGCACATTGCCCACAGATGGGAGAACGGCCTTGCTACTTTAACACGTGGTCTTAGTTTATGAATGCTTCTCACGGTGCAATCATCTTGCAACATATTTGATTGTAGTTGTTAGAGATATAAATTTGATATATATCATGGCCATAAATGCAGGATAACTATGTCATCTGTTACTAACTAAAAAAACAGCCATCTGTCCCAATACTGGAGAGAAAACAGAGTGTTCTGGGATTATTGAGAAATGGGAGTATCAGTTTCCTACACGGCATCTTCCCAATGGTCCTACTACCTACTGCGTATGACTTTGGACAAGTTATAACAACTAAGACTTCTCTCTCTCTTAGTTCTTGATCTGTAAATTAGAGAAAATAACAGCAGCTACCTCAAAGAGTCCCTGTGAGGATTAATTAGCTAATGCATACCAAGTATTTATGAGGCTTAAAAGGGTAATTTTGACTATTTCCTTTAGAATGTGATCCCTTATACCAGATGATGCAGCATCACACTAAGGAGTGCTTACTTTTTGCCACTCCCAGTGATAATCCAGAGCAATGTGAGAAGAGCTACCTAGTTCAACGCTGCTGATGGAGGCAGGGGATCTGGAGAGTAAAATGGAAAGATAGAGAACTCTATGAAGGATTCATGACAATAGAATCTGTTTGCTGGTCTCTGTGAACATATGTATTTCTTCTTTTTATACTATAGTTCATCTAGTATTTACTTGAGCAACTGATAATGTCAGTAAATGGACATAAACTTTATTCCCAAACTTCAGACTCGAGTGTTTGAATATGTATTTGTAGCCTGAATTGAAATGTGGGACCCAGTAATGAGGTACATTTTATTTTTATTATTGAAATTGTTATTATTAATTTCTATATGGTTTTGCTCTCAGGAAATATCATAGTAACATTAAAATATATTGTCTTGGAGATTTAAGAAAGTGCAGACTCCCATCATAGTGAATGGTGATATCAGTATACAAATAAATGAATGCAGACAGAGTACACTGGGAATGTTTAAGCCTACATTTTTCTTGATATCACAAATGACCTACATTTCAGAGAACACATTTTGCTGTCCAACAGAAACAACCCAAGTCTCTTGTCTAATATCCATGAGTTAATTGAGAAAGCAAATTTGGAATCTCCATTGGATAGGATAGAACCTTGTGTAATTAGACAACACAGGAAACCTCCTATGTGCAATATAGAGAAAACATAGGGTGAATGTACATTACAAGAAGAGCATTTAATGCCCCATGAGATCTTCAAGCTCTCAGCAATTATTAACTAAGGGGACTCTCACCAATAATCTGTTAACTGTAAAGTATGTTTTTTTCTCCTAGTCTAGCCTGTTGTAGATGCGCTGTGGGTCCATAGTTAGACTCTGAGAGGTCCCTGATCTTAAACTGCTTAGAAACTTTAGGACTGACTCTGGAGTTCCTGTCAGGCTGAGATATATTATCTTTCTTATTTGAAAAGGGTAGTTAAAACAGCTACCTCTTCAAAATGATCAGTCATACTTTCTCACGTCTGATATTTTGGGTGTGAGTTTATAGTAAGTCAGGATTTTATGAGGATAAGAAGAGACTGGTTAGGTCAACTCCTCTAGAATCTCATGTTTCCTCCCTGGAGTTTGAGTCCAAGAATAAGTGTACAGTTATGCTTTGCATGGAATTCCAGTGTATGCTTGGAACAGACGTTAGTCTAGCTATGAGGAAAAGATTATCAATGCCATAATGCTCATGTGAAATTGGATTGTGGTATCACATTTTAAATAGGATTAGGTTCTCAAATCAAGTTGGAAATGAAATCAAAAGTAGTCCAAGTTACCTCTGAAAACATTTAAATCGCCCATAGAGTTACCATTTACATGTTCAAAATTTATGAACCATGCTTGAAATGGACATTTTATCTCTTACTAAGTTAAACGCCATGAGTTAAACTCTGTGTAGGAGCAGGTACCGTTTCTTCAATTGAACGCCAGATGAAGTTCTTACACTAGGGTCATGTTTAGGAGACATGTGTAGCCTTTCTTTAAAAACTAGATTCAGACACAGTACTATCAGATGCTTATATTGACAGGCACATACCTTAGACCAATTGAAGAGAGAATGCGTGTCTTCCATGTCAAGCATATTTTGTTCACAATGGAGTACAGACTCATTGAATACCAGAAGGCAGAATCCTCCTACTATTTTAATTGTTCTCTCTTCCTCTCTTCTTCCCTCTCTCATTTTGTTCCTTTTATTCCCTCTTTCTCATACTCTCCACCCTTTCTTAATTATCCCTCACTCTTCTCATCTGAAAGCTCACAAGTCTCTCTTTGATGAAAATTCATGTTTTTTTTTTTTTTAATTGGAGGAACTGTTTTATACATATATTGGGAGGGAGGTAAATATAGAAAGGGTTACTCAGAAGAAACCAGATAATAAAACCTAGCGGAATAATATGGGGGGGTGGGAGAAGATAAATGATAGTGAGTAGATGAAAATGACAGAACAACATTTTTCTGGAAATAAGTCCATGTGCGAGTACTTTGAACATCAAAACACTATTCAGATGTTAGGTGTAGTTTTCCTAGGACTGGCTTTGTGACTGGTGGAAGCCTTTGTGAAACTTATAGCGTACCAATTTTTTTTCCAATTATTTCATTGTGGTAGAATACACATTACATAAAATTTATCATCTCAACAATTTTTAAGTGTATAGTTCAGTGGTATTAAATATATTCATAATATTGTGCAACCATCCCCATCATCCATCTGCATAGTTCTTTTCATCTTATAAAACTGAAACACTACACCCATTAAACAATAACTCCCCATTCCCCCCTCCACCCAGTAGCTGGCCACCACTATTTTGCTTTTTGTTTCAAAGATTGTGATTACCCTAAGTACCTCATGTAAGTGAAATCATGCAGTATTTGTCTTTTTGTGACTGGTTTATCTCACTTAACATAATGTCCTCAAGATTCATCCATGTTTTAGTATGTGTTAGAATTTCCTCCCTTTTAAGGCTGAATAATATTCTATTATATGTGTATGCCACATTCTGCTTATCCATTCTTCTGTGGATGGACCCTTGGATTGCTTCCACATTTTAGTTATTGTTAAAAATGCTGCTACAAACATGAGTGTACAAAGATCTCTTTGAGACCCTGCTTTCAGTTCTTTTGAGTACATGCCCAGAAGTAGAATTGTTGGATCATATAGTAATTTTTTATAAATTTTGAGAAACATAACATTTTTTGAGGCCATACTGTGTCCCATAGCAATAGGACCATTTTACATTTCCACTAACGTTGTACAAGAGGTCCAATTTCTTCTCATTCTCACCAAGACTTGTTTTCTGTTTTTTAATATTATCCATCTTAATGGGTGTGAGGTAATGATTATCAAATTTTGAGTCTCATTCTCCAGACTCCCACACGTAGACTGACCATTAAGTAAAAATCCCTCGGTAAATTTATAGTTAGACTAACAGAATATAGCAAGTTCTTATAATTTTATCTTCAGAGAAATTGTACTTTCTCAGGTCAAGAGAGGTAAATTTTATGACATTTTTGTAGTGATCCTTCAATCAACCAAAATTGAGCCTCTGCTAAGTGTCAGGAACTAGCTAGGTGCTTAAGATACAAAGATGTCTTTAATAAAGGCACTCACAGTTGGAGAGGTATTGGAAAGTGTACTTTTTTTCAGATACTGCTTTCAGTAAAAAGAACCACAATGTTTATTAATAAACAATTGTGTGAATAACAGACCAATGAGACTCACCTAGTTTCAAAGAACATTAAGATAGTAACTAAAGCTTGTGGGAGATCATTAATGCCTACAAAACATTTGGATTACTATGAATATTACATTAAACCAGAATGATTGGAGTAAGACAAAAAAATCTTTTAATCTGCTAAGGGAGTTTTTTTTTTTCAAGGATGGTTTTAAATTAAGGATATTTAGAATATAAACATAATACTCAAATTAGAAATTAAACAAATTTTTAAATCAGTGGTTATTAACTATTGAAGATAATGTCAAGATAATTATAGATACAGGGCATTTTTATGACTAATATTGAGATGAAAATTCTGAGATTAATTATATTCAGTGATTGGTGATTTATTGGGAAAAGCTTGAAAAGGGTAAAAACCATGCTATAAGAAGATAGATACATAATATTTTGGTTATCTTCATGTAAATATTTTAATAGGAAAAGAAAAGAGTTGGAATTTTATTTTGTTTGTGTTCTGGAATGATTTTTCATCTGTTTTAAATATGGATTTATGTCCTCTGATATGGTGGTGCATATTTAATAACCAACTCACTTTTTTTTAGGGAAAAAAAAAGGTCTTATTTGTGACATTTGCCAATTTTCATGGTGTATATACTTTCACTATGGCTGCTTTCAGGCTACCAAAGTGATGTCGTTGAACATGGAGTTGAGAAGGAATACACACAATATGCTCTTGCAAGCTAGCGTGATCCAGGTCTAGCACACTTCTGCTTATGTCTGAAATTATATTGGAAGTCAAGAATGACTTGGTGAAATACCTTCCAGTCTAAATGAATCTGAAGAACACTGCAATGCAATCAACAAAATTGCAATGCAATCTGTCAGTCAACAAGCTTCAAAGTCAGAGAACTTTAGGGATTAATAGTTCAACTCATGAATTTCAGAGTGCACACTTTAAAAAAAGTACAAAAATAAGATATTTAAATAATTTTAAACACAAAGACACAATAATCACCTAGAGATGCAGTCTCATTTCTTGTTACTTCATTTCGAGTACTTACATTACAGTTAATTACAACAACATTTCTAGAGACTTTACTCGAAGCAAGACACTCTTCTAAGCACTTTACATATATCAGTTAATCTTCAAAAAAAACTGTTTCATGAAAAACTAAATTGAATCACAGAGAAGCCATTTGTTCAAGGTCACATCACCAGTATGTTGTAGAATGGAATTAAAAGAAAATCATACAGTCTATCTCCAGGGTATCTGAGCTTAACCACCACTCATACCACCTCTAAAATTAAAGACTTCATGCAATTCTAGCATTACTGAAGTGAAAGACCATATAGACTGTGAAAACATAGTTTGAAAAAATAAAAATATGAAACAATGAATTAGAAGAACAATAAACATCACCAATAAAAGGCCTTCCTTAATTTTTCTTCCTCTGTAAGAGAAATTACTGAGTTGAAATTTACAGTTTATTACAATGATATCTTTTATGTAATGAGAAAATTGCTATATAGAAATCATTGCTACAGGGGAAATTTGAGTGAAAAATTGTGGATGCATAATTTGTTAACCACTTTAATTTGAATCTTTGTGAGAGAAAATAAAGAAAGAAGATAATAATTAAGCAATATTTCAAAAGAGAAACCAATTGGCTTCAGAAAGTTGGTGAAATTCTTCATTGTTTCCATTGTAAGGATTAGCCAAATTTTCCCTAGAATCATTAGAGAATGCTACGGCTGAATTGCCCTGTGATTTAATCTACTGGTTTAAATCCTCTTTATCTAATCTCATAATTAAAACCAATAAGGAAGGATTGTTTGTTTATATACAGGATCTGAAATCCTTCATATTCATAACTGAGATGACATTTCTTTTTCTTTCTTCAAAGTTAGAAAGTCTACAGGAGGCTCCAATTTGGTCTAAGCATGGGCTTTCCGGATTTCTGGGAAAATGAATTCAGGGGAAAGGTTCAGTGACACCTGGGCAAGAATTCCAAATGAGAGTTTTGCTGGGCTAATTCAATATAATCCAAGAATCAGGAGAGCCAATGTCTATGGACATTTTCTAAACAGAATCGCATAAATGTTTAGTGTGAGATGTTCCGGAATGATGATGTAAGCGTGGACATAAAAGGGCAATGGCCCAGCAAGAAATCAGTTTCTTTCTCAAGATCCTGCTTGTAAGGAAAACATCACCTCATTGCTCTTCCTTTTAAGGAAACCAAAGATGAAAGGAAAATCTATCCCCAGATATACTACATCTGGTTCTGCTCTGTTGGTCTGCTAATTTCCATTATTAAATTCTGTATCCTTGGCTAAAGGATATATCTACAACTTAGAGGGTGCCTCATGTGTGTACATGATTTCTTTTTTGCCAACCCACAAACCATCCACAACTGAAAAATACTACTCTTTATGTGCAGTTGAGCAATGATTTAGGTAAGTGTATTATGAAGTAAAATTAGTTGAAATGTGTTAGTAAATCTTTGTAAACCTAAAAAGTTATACAAATACTTTCCTCTTCCATGTTTTTAAGAAGTAGACAGTAGTAGAAACACATGTGTCTGGGATACATACACTTTCTTGTCCCAGTGGGTGAAGCATTTTATGTTAATGAGTATGATCCTGGGTTATTACTGTTATTATTAGAGCATTATATGGCCTTGCTAGACTGTGAGAGATGAGGATAGTCCTAGGGCATGATTTACATACTTGACTTTGTACATTATGGGTAGGTTATTAATATGTCTAGTATGTGTTTAGAAGAAGTTAGTGAAACTCAGTTTTTCTCTAAAGATCAGGTCTAAAATGTAAAAAATGTAGTATAAATAAGAATGTTCAGAATACAGAATACAGGATACAGAAGTTTGATTTATAAGAAGCCTATTGTCAACCTAGCAACCAATAAGAACAACCAATGATCCTAGGATAGAAGAAGTCAGCTATCTTATGAAACAGCATTCAAATGAACTCTTGAAATAACTAAAAAAGACTTGGAAGAAAATTATTAGACTGTTAGAACATATAGGAGTAATAATGAGTAGGAATAGTTCAGTTTAACTTTTAAACTCGGGGCAGAAGTATCAATTTCAAGACAGAAATCCAACGACACATTGCTAATGAGTCTTACATAGCCACTGGTGGAGACAAAATCTTGCAAATAATAATCCAAGTGGTTCATAGTGCTGCAGTTGGCCCCCTTAACTGGTTAACAATAATTAATAATCTCAAAGGAAGATAGTGCCAACTTCATTTTTGTTCATCTAATCAATAATTATTGAATGACTGAAGGCTTCCCCGTGAATGGTTTATTACCTGATAAGCAATATTAAGAACCTACTATGAGTAAGGATCTATGCTGGGTACATTTCCATGTACCTCAGACATAGCACAAAAGAGATTTAAAATTGGCAAAAAGAGGACCTGGATAGACATTTTTCCAAATAAGACATACAAACAGCCAACAGATGTATGTAAAGATGCTGAACATCACTGATCATCAGGAAAATGCAAATCAAAACCACAATGAGATATCACCTTACAGCTTTTAGAATGGCTAGTACCAAAAAGCAAGAAATAACAAATGTTGGTGAGGATGTGGAAAAAAACCAAATTCTTGTGCAGTTGGTAGGAATGTAAATTGATGCATTCAGTATGGAAAGCAGCATGGAGGTTCCTCAAAGAATTAAAAACAGAAGTACCATACAATCCAGTGATTCCAGTTCTGGGTATTTACATGAAGAAAATGAAAACATTAATTTGAAAACATATATGCACCCCTATAAATAAATGAATGGATAAAGATGTAGCAGATATACACAATGGAATATTACTCAGCCATAAAAAAGAGTGAAGTCTTGCCATTCATGATAACATGAAATCTTCACCTTTACCTCCTATTGCCCACCCCTCTCCATCCACCTCTAGGCCTTCTTGTCATTGGAACACAGCAGGCTTATTTCCACATGCATGGCTGTTATTTCTGCTGTTCTCTCTTCTTAGAGTACTATTCTCATGGATTTCCACACGGTGGATCATTAATCACAAAGTTGTGTCTCATCTCTTCCTAGAGGCCTCTTTAAAATAGCATCCCTCTTCCAATCACTCTCTATCCCATTTCTTTGCTTCAGTTTCTTATTAACAAATTAAACTCCTCCTTTTCTCATATTATTTCTTTACATGCTAACTTATTTAATGTGTGTAATCTCTACTAGAAAGAGATCAGGGTTTGTGCCTGCCTAGTTTACAGTCATATCTTCAGAGCCTTGAATGGTAGTTGCTTACTAGGTATTTTTGGAATGATTCAAGGCAATTTCAGTGTAGGAAATGTGCTAATTTTATGATATGTAGACCATGGTGCTTGCCATAGGCAATATAGCAGATCTACTGAGGCCATGAATTCATGCCTCATTGTCCACTCAAGGTTTATAAGAAAATGAAAATATTATATTTCAGACAATCCAGCCTGGAACAGTATTAGTGTCTCATGGGAGAAGTCCACTAACAATTTGAGGAAATCTAATTTGTTCCATTAACAATCTATTGAAAAACATACTTCCTTCAATGTTATTAGATATATAAACATGTTTATGTCATCTGGGGGATGTGAGAGATGGGGAGCAAGTCATCTGCTAGGTTTCTATGCCATTACATGTTATATATCACTCTAGGACATTGCTTAATTACTGTAATAAACATTATTTGCACACTGACCTTTTTATCCCTCCAAATGTTTGTGCATGACCTAGGAATTTTCCAAAGTCAATATGAAACATGTGGCCTGACTTTGTCAGCATGATATTGTCATTATGTCGGTCACAGACTCCCAGGATGAACGTTACCACACACCAGCCGGCACAGGAATAGAAAAAGTTCCTCAAGGCCTAATCAGTTGAAAAACAATAACACAAAGATAACACGTACACACAAAATAAGCAAATGCATCACCATCAGAGCTAATGGTAAAAACCATCATAAAAAGCAAAATTATATAATAGAGAACTACTTTTACATCTCAGTTGAGAGAAGATTATGATTAAATGACTGGTTCTTGATATGCTACAGAACATGAAGCAACCTCTTTTTGGCCTAATGGATGTTTTCATTGAAATTGTGCAAAATATCTCTTTTACTCAGTTGGATCTAATTTTCATAGTTTATTGAAGAGGATTCCTGGTGTGGTTTTTTTGATGTCTCAAATATACAATATTGAATGATTCTCTCACAAGGTAAAAGAAGGAACCATATGGCTCAATATTGCCTATCCCCACAGAAATTTAAAATATCAATTTTGAATATTTGAATTTTTAACACAGAAAAAGCCATGTTGAGATATATGTAATATTTTATGTTTATCCTTACAAATAGGTGATCCAGTTGATGTCCAAAAATGGTTTGGTACAGTATATATCAGTGTCTGTGTGGGTGGAAGTAGATCACCACTGAGTGTGGGTGGAAGTAGATCACCACTGAGTCAATTGTGGCTTCTGTTTCTTTAAGAAAAAGAGGTTTCTTGCCAAAATTACTCTTATTTTCAAAATGGTCTCCTGGGTCTACATCATTTTCATCATTGATGCAACTTTGACGTAACCATGGTGTAACCATGAGAGATTGGTTGGGCCATGGTAATGGGTCTCCTAGAATGGTGTGGCTGGAGTGGAATCTGTGTCACTGAACTACATGTCTTAGTTCCGGATATCCCAAGTACCTGAACAAGTCATTTAATTTGTCTCTCTAGATATTTTTCACTTACAAAGTGAAGATAATAAAAGATACCATTACACAGTAGTTGTGAAGAGCAAATATATGTGAAAACACCTCAAATAATATAACCCCAAAGATCTGTGGAAAACTCAAGTTATAATTTTGGGAATGGCTAAAAAATAGATTTCAAGATAATGTCATCTTATCTTTGTTATTTGACCTCCAAAGGCCTGTATTTTGTTCTACTCCAATCTCATAGAAGTCTGGAATAGATGAACTCTTGGATCTCTCTATCATGGCCTGTGCTAACTAGGGTGACCAATCATCCCAGTTTGCTCAGGACCAAGGAGTTTCTTAGGATGAAGGAATTTCAGTGCTCTGGACAGTTCCAAGCAGATTCAATGTTAGCCCATATTGTATCTTTGTGTGAATTAGCATAAAGGTGCCTCTGCCTCTGGGTAGACCCCCTTGTACCAGTTCATACCTTGGCAAGGTATCCCCTTAGCTGGGAGCCCTGGTATAGGGCAGAACTTGCACAACTGTACACCAAAGGCCAGATGCGAGCATGAAGTAAAGTGGGAAAAAATATTTGCAGTCAAATAAAACATTATATTTTGCAAAGTTTTGAGATATTAAAAAAAAACACCTCTATTACGCCTTCTGCAAACATTGAAAGAATAAGGCTTGAAAAAGTAGAGCTTAGCAGAAGAAATGCATTGCAAAGGAAGGAGGGGCATTTATAGAAATTGGGGATTGTGTACGGACACGCAGAGGTAACTTGAAAGAGATATTTCAAGGAGCAGCATCTCAGAAGAGATCGGTGTAAGAAGTAAAACCAAATACAGAAATTTTATCTACTTAATATACCATTTAAACTGGATCATTATTACTAAGCTCATGACTGAGTGAATTAGAACTCAAGGTGTACTTAATTTACTTTTTCGTAAACCACAATAGCTAATGATGCAGAGCATATTCTTATTTAGTACATTATTTAAAATCAGGTACAGCAGGACAAACCTTTTCATAATCTGCCTTTAAATGGTTGTGCTGACTGAACCACTTTTTGATTGTGTTTTCTTTCAACGGTCCTATCAGTCCAGAATGGCGATGGATCTTTGCTAGAGTTACGGCATCGGGTACCATCTGCACCAATCCTGGTTGATAAAAAAGAGTATAGAACTAATTCTTTCTTTGCAGGATGAGGAATACTTAGGAAACACATCTTGATCTACGTAGCAACAATAGTTACCAGTACTACGTGGGTTACCCTTTTCTTTGCAAACCTGCTTTTCTGAAGGAGCCTTATCTAGATGGCTTTCTTTCTAATTTTTATGAAATCCTGGGGCGCAATGAGGCTACTTGTAGTGTTTGGATCAGATCTATCAGAAGAAGCTTTACGATTTTTTTCTTGAACTACAGTAGAGAGCCAATCTAGACGGTCTCACAGAGCTCCCACTGAGTCAATAAAGTAGTGGGTTAATTAACATATGACTTGTGCATTCATTTACAGTTTAAGGAAGGACCCTTCAAATTTGTGTAACAAGCATAATTATGATGAAAGAGAACCGAATATAATCTCTATAATAAATATTTCAAATATATTATAAAAATCAATGTTCAGGTAAATAAAAGCTTCACCGTGAAATGTCCCATTTCTAGGAGTGAATAGAATACCTGCAGTTAACATGTGGAGAGCCACCTGCTCCTTCCTTCTCAGTCAACATTAAAGAGAAACTATGGTAATAATTTTTTAAAGGAGGGCATATGTTGATTGAACTTCAATAGGACCTTTGCCCCACTGACCATGTATCCATCAAGGATTGTGTTCCTTTCTTGCATTGTGTTCCTAAGGTTATTATAATGTAAATATTTTCAAATCTTCTGATTTTATTCTGTACAGAATAGTGATTTAGACCCAGTATTTAAAACCGTCCCAGGACTTGTGTCCACAAAACAACCTGTAATATTCAGTTCTATAAATAAAGTCACTGAAAGAAATAAAAGTCTAGAATTTCTGATTTCCACAATTTTGGCAATTCAAGAGCTGAAAACTCAAATACCTGAAGGGACCAAAGACCCAAATGTAACTATGTGAAAAGACAGATGGTTGAATTTTTAAAACTATTTCATAATCTATCTTAAAAAATTCGAATTAAACAAGCAGCAAGCAAATCGTGTTGGTAAATGAAACACTTCTCTGTGCTGGATTTGGCCGGTAGTAACTGGTTGCAGCTTTAATCTTTCTTAATACTTAATAGCCCAGTTGTGACCTTTAGGCATCTACATTGCTGGATCAGAAAGAAACTCAAACATGGGGAGTGGGAATGGAATTTTAAATGGCTGCAGAAATGACCTATATAATGTATTTGTAGAGAGAAAGAAAGAAAGAAAGAAAGAAAGAAAGAAAGAAAGAAAGAAAGAAAGAGAAAGAAAGGAAAAGAAAGAAAAAGAAAGAAAGAAAGAAAGAAAGAAAGAAAGAAAGAAAGAGAAAAAGAAAGAAAGAAAGAAAGAGAAAAAGAAAGAAAGAAAGAAAGAAAAGAAAGAAAGAAAGAAAGAAAGAAAGAAAGAAAGAAAGAAAGAAAGAAAGAAAGAAGGAAGGAAAGAGAAAGGGGAAGAAAAATACAGACTAATTTACACTCCAGAGGTAAATCTTGGGCATATCCTTAATATTATAGCCAATATTTGGCTCTTGTGCAGATTTTTTCATGTGAATTAACTGAGATAGCAAATGTAAAGCATTACATTTAGTAGTAATGTAATTACTTCAGAAAGAGGTGATTCCTCTTTCTAATCCTGAACATTTCCCTCCTCGTGTTTCCAGTTCCTCCACTTAATCTTTCTAAAGGGAAAGCACCTCCTATCTGTCTCCTTAGTGCTTCACTGCCTCACATTTGACCATGACCAAAATTAAGATTTAGATTATTAGCACCATTTAAATATTGTGCTGTAGCAATATCAGTTACTTTTCAGATCACATTTGTCTTTAGGGAATTAATCTTTGCTAAATCCCAAGCCATTTATCATAACACTTACATTGCTGACTACTTGGAAAATTTATAATAATCATGGTGGCTGAATTCTGTGTATCAATTAAAACCATAAATTATATTTTATACATTTTAAGCTAGCATGTATCATGCACCTTTTAAATACTTAAAACAATCTGTGTGCATTGAGTAATATGTGTAGTTCTATTCTTACAGTCCTCTAATGCAGAGTTTTCCAATTTTAATGCATATTTGTATCACTTGGGGATCTTGTTAAAACGTAGGTTCTGATTCTTTAGGGTGGGGGTGAGTCCTGAGATTCTTCATTTCTAGCAAGCTCCCAGGCAATGTCAATGCTGCTAGGTTCTTAGGGACAAAACTTTTTAAGGTGGTATCATATAACTCTCAAAAGGGGGTGCATAAGAAACACTGGAGCAGCTTTTTACAGTTACAGAGACGTGGGAACCCCCCCCATCTTCAATGCCTAAATAGAAAACATGATTTAGTACCTGGTTGGGGCCTAGTTATATCTACTTCCTCAATTTCCCTAAGTAATTTTTATGCCCATCAAATTTGGAGAGCCTGCAATAAAATAAATCTTAAAGAATTTTTATTTGCCCTGATAATCTCCCCAAAGCTCCTACGACATTATATACAAAGTAGTCATGAGAATTATAATCAGCAATAATGTTGATAAAGTCATGCAAACTTCCGGCCTAGAATATACTCTCCTTTATGGGCAGTAACTCTGTTTAGTTCATTTTAATATTCCTTACCTTTGTGATATTTCTTGAAAACAATAGATACTCAATAAGGCTCAGAAGCATATTAAAAATGGAATCTGATCTTCTAAACATGATGTTTGTTTTAATTACTTCTATTTTTCTTGAAGAAGTATTTTGCCAGTATAATGCCCTTTCAAATCTTAACAACTATAGAAGATTGCTGGTAGGTAGGAGGGATTAATAGCTTGTTTGTCTTATGACATCTGCAACTTTGGGCAAGTCTACATTCATTTTTGCTGAGTCATTTTATTAATTCTAAAAGATTTAGCCTCTGTTACATTCTATAATTTGAAACTGAGAAATGCGTACATGCAATTGAAGAATTCCACTGAGGTCAGCGATGTATTCAATTTCTGAAGAAAAGGTAATCCATGTGACATCAAAAAGTTCGGTTTGGCTCATCTACCTTTATTCTTACTCTTTCAATACATTAGGATTTGAAAGAATTAGGTTACTTTATGTAAGAAAAAGGAGAGTAAATGCAAGGAATAACAATCTCAGAGTGGCAATGATAAAGACTCTTAAGAAATAGAGCTTTAGAAAGGGTTCAGGGGTGGATACTTGTCATGGAAGCAAGAGCCCTACTATCAGAATCAAAATAATTGGGTAGTATGCCTGTAATAGAATCATCCTGAAGTATCGGGCTGCAAGCTAATGCGGAGGTGTTTCCATACCTAGCTTCTAAAATTTCAAGTCACAGTTGACTGGGGTACTGAGCCGTGTGGTGGGACTTCAGAAACTGGGGACTGGCAGACTTTGATAGTTTTTCTGTTAGGTTTAAACTGTAGTCCTGCCTGAATAACAACAACTACATGGTTCTAGGTCCCTTTTCTAGTTCTATGCTTTTTTTACGCTTTTATTTATGCAGATGTATTTGCTATCCTACCAATTACTTGAATGAAATTCTGAGTGGCCGTGACCACATTCAGAAAAAGATTATAAGGTATTTTGGGAATTATTTCTTCAATTTAGCATGGTTATAATTAAGTACAGCTTTTACTTGTGATGGTAATAATTTGGGCGGACCATCGACGTAACTTTCATTGAAAATGTGTATTAAATGTAATTATAGTTCCATATTAACATCTTGACTTTTATAAAGGAAAAGAAGGATGTTCAAAATTTGCATGTTCGGTCATCTTTGACTACTGATATTATGATTTATTTAAAAGTCTTTTAGAAATTAAATGCAGATTTATAATGTATTTAGAATGTTCCGAACTTATTTAAGCATTTGCAACTTTGTAAACTTTGTGTTAATAGGCAATAAATTGAATTTTTTGGAATGAGTAAGCTTTTCTGTTATTATCTTTAAAGAAGAGAAAAAACATACAAATGACACACAAAAGGACACCACAGTTAACATCTAGATTGTCAAAATCCTAATTAATATAAAAAAAGACATTACATTCTTTGACATTCTAAATTACTTTGACTTGCCACTTTTGAAAATAATTCTTTTTAAGAAAGAAGAATGACTTTGTATAGTTCTTTTGACTTTAAAATTTATGGTCTAAAATGAAGGTTGTGGAAAGTTTGGTGTCATGTTACCAGAGAAAGTTTCAGACAAATAATATAAGTCAAATCACTTTCCAATCTATACTGACCTTGACCTTTTCCCGTGGATAGACATCTATAAATGATCATTTGCATATCCAGGCCCTCCTGCAGCCAAATATTGTCCATCACTTGAATAATCTGCAGAACAAGCATATCCTGACGAAGATCATCTCCGGCCTGTTAATAACAAAATTATAGACTCTGGATTTCTCTTTTGAATTCCATTAAAGGCCTTCAAATATGGTATATGTCATTTCTTTCCTCCAGTACATTTCTAGCCCAACTTAGGATGGTTTCAGTTGTTTTGTTAGTATTAAGAACACCTTGTGTTTCTGGGAGAAGATCAAAGAAACTAAGAACTTTCCTTTAAATGATTACAGAAGCTTCAGCCACCAAATTAGAAGTTGCTTGGAATGTTGTATGCTGATAGTAATCTTTCAATTTATCATGCACGTGCAATGTCTTAGATTCGAAGTCTAGTGAAGAGAGGCTCGATGAATGTTTATTCAAAATTTAAACTCCGCCAAGAGAGATTTCTTTCTAACTAAAACATTATTTGGTATGCCATAAATGTATATACTGATACACAGTTAGAATACCAAGAGCTTCTTGACTAGGACTATAAATAGCACACACAGGATTCATCGGACTTTAAATCATTGACTTCTCATATTATGAAGGTGGTTAAAAATTTTTCAGAGTAAACAGCCTTTGATAATAAGAAATGATTAAGGGGTGATTTTCTAGCATAGGTGAAGGAAATGGAATACGTCCAAAGGGAAAGGATAGTTTTCTGCTTTTGAACTAAGAGGTTTGGTTTTGAAAATGCTTTCTAAATTATATGCAGAAAAATATTCCAAGATGAAATTTTGTGGTATTTTTTTCTTCACCCAAAATGCAGTGTTTCATGATCATTAACACTTGAAGTGACATAGGTCAAAGCCAAAGTATGGGTGTGCTAAAAATTATCCTCAAAGATAGTAAAAAATCCACTAAATAATTCACTCTGAGACCTAGTTGTCTGGTTTGGCTAAATACTTGATTAAATCAACTAAATGACTCCAAAGTCTTCCTTTTCATTCATAGCTTCTTTGATCTGTCTTTCCTACTTGTCTATAACCCTGTTACGACTTTTATTCTATTCTCCTATGGGATTCATGATAAAGACTGATTTCGCCTCTATTTATTTGAAAAGAAGAAAATAATCCAAATTACTAAAGTAAGCAAGTGCCTGCAGATAAGAATTTTATGTTAAATTAACATATCATTTGAATTTTAGCTAATATTGATTCTAATTTAATACCTAAACCAAAAGAAAACTCTCCTATTAAGGGTTCACTACACATTCCACTTTCTGTGCTACTAAGAAGTGTATAATTTCATTTATTGAAACATATCTTAAGTTTTGCACTGAAGGTACACTAGCTTGAGCCAATAATGATTGATTTATTGTCAATCATTGTTCTACAGGTACTATAATTCTGTAAAAATGCAGAATCAAAAATAACTGGAATCCTCTGTGTTGTCGTCACAGGAAAATAACTATAATAATATCTTTTTGCAAGAAATAAATCAATAATTCTACCTGTGAAATCAATTTGATGTTTTTGTACCTTAAAAATGACGCTGATATTTTTGCCCATTGGGTTAGCATTGATGAAAGTAATCTTCAAGGGCAAAGCATGAGATGTGAAATATGAACATGCCTATAGAAAGAGAAGAGAAAAAATGGTGAGCAAAATAAAGCAAAAAGAACACTTTCCCTGAAATCATGGGCTTCTTGTATAATTTGTTGTATGAGCAAATATAACACACATGAATAATTTTTACACTTTGGAATAAAGAAACATATTTATTAAAAACAACAACAAAAAAACTTTAGTCTACTAACCAAAGCCTTTACTTAGAAACTGAAAATCCAGTTTCTTGGCAGGTTGTAAATCTTCAACTACAGTTTTTCTCACTGAACAGTGTTGATTTGTTGGGGGTTTAAATAAACTAGGTAGTAGGTAGGCATTATGTTTATGATAGTTGGTTAATACCTAAAAGATAAAATTGCATTCAAAAACCTATTTCCTTTTAATTATTTCTTCCCTACAGAATACTTTAAGGAAATATGGATATAGGGTTAAGAAAGACTGAGTTCAAATTTGAACTCTCTAACTTATTAGCTGCAAGACCTTGGGCAAGCTACTTAAATGTATCCCACTGTAAAATGGGGATAATAACAAACATATTTGTAATAGATATATGGGCTCATAGATATAAAAGACCTTCTACAGTGCAGTGCCTGACACTAATTAGGTACTTCAAAAAAAATAACGCATTTCTTCTCTTTTCGTTAGTGAACATTTTCTTACCTCTACAAATAACAGTACAACATATGTTTCCTCCTTTCCTTTCTTTCAGTTACACTTTGCATTTCCATTTTCAGTTTTATGATATTGACTACTTTCCATTATACTTTCCTTGTTGCTTATTTTCCTTTCCTGCACTTACAGCTGTTTAAATGTTAAAAGGTTGTATGTCTTTAGACTATTAGAGACTTCATGACAGTGAAGAGTTAAATCAATACTAAAAGGAAAAGAACTTGATGGTTTCAATTTATCAACTTCGTAAAATATGACATCAATACATGTTGAAGGATCAGTTTGAATATCATTTTTTGAGAAGTCTGAAATCAGTAGAAGTAGAGAGGAAAGGATATATTTTTTTAACCTAACCTATCAACAGAAATCTAACCTAATCCGTAAGCAAACAGAAACCCTTGCTTACTGAATCAATTTGAGATTTATAGTAAATGGGTGAGGCTGCTTGTTAAGTAATGAATACTTGCTTCGAGAATCAGTCAGTCAGGGAACATACGACCTTCTGTCATGGTATTGAATTAGGAAATCCTGTATTAGGCCAGAAATGAGCCTAGATCAGTAGTTTTCTGTGCTCATACAATTCTTGGGGGTCTCTTTGAGGCACCCCAAGTCCAGGGAAGAGAAAAAGGGCAAAGGGAGGATGAAGACAAGGCTTAGCCCTTCTTCTCAATTATATCACTCGGAGCTACTCTGCTTTCATTGTTTTATATTTTGGTTTTCACATGCAGTATACTTTTTGAGAGTCATGTTAAAAATATTTTATATTTGACAACGAATACGCCCAAACCATTATCTATGTGATATCAGAGATACCATATCTACTCTCCAAGAGCCTACAGAAAGTTGGTATGAACACAAACACATATGCATTAAGTTGAAAGTAATTTACAAGGTTATTTATCACAGTTAAATGAAGCAGCACTTAAAGAAGAGAAGTCTTTCAGAGATGAGCTGGATTTGAAGATTGTAAAAATAGAGATTAGTAAACAGGTTTAAAAAAAAGGCTTTCTGGGTAGGGAAAGGCAAACAATGAGAACTTAGATTAGATGCTTAAAGTGGATTGCAAGGGCCACAACCAGGAGACGGGAAAGAATAAGTTGGAGTCTTGGAAGATAATTTTATGTAAATGGTGAGATAAAAGAGTTGGAATAGAGAAAATATAAGAAGAGCTGGAATAGAGAAAGAAAGATATGATCTCTGTTCTTGAGAAGCACATACTAATGACATTGATTTAAAATAGTTTTAAAAAAGGAAAGGAACCTATTAGTAAATGAAGTGTGTGGTCCTTACTTTCCCAGGAGTGGAGAAGGATTACATTAAGTTACAACCACTTTCCCAAATGGTCCATTCTCTAGTGACCCAAAGGAAAATAGGAAATGGTCCATTGTAATTAGTGGTTCCAAGGAGAGACAAGGGTGAAAATTCTTTGAAAAAAGGCTTAACTCGAAGCTAAGACCTTTGTCCTCATCTTGGAGAGCCAAGCTTTAAAGAGTGAATTGGTCTGAGTGCTTCTCCCCAGTGTAGTTTACTGATGGTGATTAAAATAGAATGTTGATTGTAGGCTTTCCCATACTCACCACATTCATAGGGCTTCTCTCTAGAGTGAACTCTCTGATGCATGATAAACTGTGAACAATCACTAATGGCTTTCCCACAATCATTGCATTTATAAAGTTTCTCCCCAGATGGGTTCTCTGACATCGTAAAGTTGGTGCTATCACCAAAGACCTTCCCATACTTATCACATTCATAGGATTTTTCACCAGTGTGAATTCTCTGTTATATAATGAAATGTGAGTCTTCACTGCATATTTTCCATACTTATGGGTTTTCTGCTTGTGTGAAGTTGGGTGTCATAAAATAAGACATTTACTCTGACTGAATATCTTGTCACATTGCATTCCAAATGTTTTTCTCTGGTATGAATTTGCTCGTAGCCAACAAGTTGAGAGTTCTGATTGAAGCCTTTTCCATACTGCCTGCATTTATTGTGCTTGTTCCCCAGTGTGGAGGCTCTGATGTCAAATAAGACATTTACTCTGATTGAAGGTCTTACTATGTTCATTATTCTCTCAGGACTTCTTCCCAGTATGGATTCTCTGGTGGTCAAAATGGTTTCTGTTGGAACAGAGAGCCTACCCACACTCATTTCAACTGTAATGTTTCTCACTAATGTGAAGCACTTGATGTTAGAAAAGGATTTTACTCTGAATGAAAGCCTCCTATACTCATGAAATTTATGTCTTCTCCCGAGGATGAGTTATTTGAGGGTCAATGAGTAGGGAACTCTGAGTGAAGGTTTTTACACGTATAGCACATTTATAAGATTTTTTCTAATTATGGAATCTCTGATTTTGAATGAGATGGGAGTAGTGATGACAGGTCTTCCCATGCTTGCTGCATTCATAGGTCTTCCCCCCCTTAGTAGATTCTCAAATGAACCATTGACTGAGAGGTTTCTCTAAATGTTTTATCATACTCATTACATTCTTAGAGGCTCTTTCCAGTATGGATCCTCTGATGCAAGCTCTGATTGAAACTTTGCCACATTCACCACATCTTCAGATGAGATGTATGTTCCTTCAGACTTCCTTGTTCGGCAGGACTGTAGGATGGACTAAAATGTTCCCCAGGGGAGAGTGTCACCTGGCCACATCTGCCCTGTTTATTGCTCTACACACAGGTGCCCAGCATTGTGCCAAGCACAGCTGGCCAGAGCAAATGGAGAAAAGAGGGAGCTTTACTTGGTCTACTCTCCAGACTCAAAGAAAGTACCACTGTCTGCATGTAGGTATAGGAAAGGAGTATGGTCCCAGCTACAGTGCTAGGGGTTGTGGCTCCTGGGCTGGTGACCCTCAGCCCAACAATCTCACATAGGCACCCACAGAAGATACCCATTAGAGCTGATATCCCACATCCCCAAGGACTACCAAAACGAAGACTCATATGGAATTTTAACAGAAAATTATTCTACTCCTTAAGGAACAATAAACCAAGAAAGCAGAAACAAAAAATCAATGTCTAGACTCAATCATTCATACTGTTCTTTCTACTTTAAGATACTATGTCTTTGAAATGCTGCATTTCCCTGTATTTTCAACATTAATCAGTGGATATCGGATATGATTGAAAAGTTACACATTTTTAAAAATTAGCAATGATTTGGACTTTAGCCCAGATAGACATATCTCAGTTTGTGGATTTTGATGCCTTATTTTGTTATTTTTCAAAATATGCTTGTGTAGCATATTAGGAAAATTTCTAAGGTGTCTGTGAGGCAGCAAAGTTGTAAAGGTAACAGTACCAACTTTTTAACAAAACTTTTTATATTCATACTAATAATGGTCTAGTTTTTCTCCTAATTATTGGATTTGTTTTCTTGATTGTATTATGCCATCAGTCAAGTAGCATTTATTGTGCATGCATAATAGCTTAAACTCTTCACTTCTAAGTCTCACTTACCAATCCTCCTCTATTAGTGCTTTCTACCCGTGGACTTTTGAGAAGGAGTACAATAAAGTTAACGGAGATAAAAGGAGAAAGAATGATTCTAAGTTAGGGAAGTGTGACTGACAGAGGCTTAAGAAGAGAAAGAAATTGTTTCTGATGCCAGGAAGGTCACTCCAGGCATAAGTAAAATCACAATATATATAGTACACTGACATATGAGTTTCAATGAATTTTAAATTAAATAAAAACTGAGGTGTTGAAGCTAATAATCTTAGTGTACTAGGCATGGGTATGCACATCATCTAAATAACCATGAAATTAAAGCCAGCCTGCATAAGGTCACCAAATCAACCATTTTGAATAAACTGAGAAATCAATTTAGTAGAAGTACCTTTATTTATTTATTTATTTATTTATTTTTACTGAACTGATAGTTTATTTCTAAACCAGCAAATCATGTGATAAGGCCAATGCAATCTCCACCTTACACAGTGCATCAAATGCAGCACATAGTTTGGATGGGATTCAATTACCTTTTTCTTAAAATACTTGCAATGACAATTTACAAATTGTTTTTGCCATTTCAAAAGCATACAGTGAACTAAACAATACAAAACAAAAATACTCCACTCGTCTACTGAATAATCTGACTTACATCACGATCAATACCCTTTATACACAGGGCAGGGTTCAGAGGAAGGTGACACGTCTTTATACACTGAAAGAAGTCTTCTAGTCTGCCAATCTCTTTCTTTAGTACCTCCTGTGAAAAAATCATTTGAAAAAGCATTTTAGAAACTGTAAAGAACTCAACTTTCTTTCGAGTTATAATTTTCTTCCATTGATTAAATAAACTCTTTAATTCAGGGGTTGCACACTTGGATGCTTTGGGGTCAGGTAGGTGATGTAAACCACATAGAAGGAAGCAGAGGGCTAAAAACAACAGGGAGTGTTGGGGAAATGGGGAACTAAAGAGTTCATGCCTTTTCTATAGGATTTAAATTCAATTAAAAACAAAACCAAAACAAAGAACTATTTTGTTCAAACAAAACATGATGTGTTGGCTTTGACCTGTGCCCACCATCTTACAACACCTGCTTTAAGTAATTGTTAACACAATCCAATTCTGATAATTTCCTGGAATCTTAGTGTGTAACCCTCAAGATTTATAATAGTGACAGCACATTTTAGAGAAAAATTTCACATATATTAAGAACTATAATGGCAAAAAATGATAATTGTCAGAAATAGTAATATATTTGAACAAATGGTTTACTAAATGTCAATGAGTATATTCCTGATACTTGCCTCACTCCCTTCCATAGTTCTCTGTACCTGTGGAAGATCTGAAACCACAAACAACACCTTTAAAATTGTGTATCCCATAACAAAAAGAGGGGGAAAACAATAATTCAAAATATAAAGGCCCCTTTTAGCCCAGTTTCAGAAACAAAGCTTTAAGTCCAATTCTAAAAATGAAGGATCAGATTAATAATGTTTAATTCACCCCCAAGAGTTTCTTAGCTCTTACTCCTGGGTCATTGGCAAATAATAGAAACTACTGCTCCCAGAATCCAGAAGAACAAGGTGGAAAAATGAGGCAAATTCCACTATGGGACTCTTTGTCCTTTGTCCTATCTATACCTGGATTTTCTTAAGGAGTACCATGGAGGGGAATCTCTACTGTCTTTAAGTATCTTCTTTCACACAGTTTAATTAGTACTTTTTATTTATTTCATTTTATTTTTGATGAGATGACATGCTTTAATAGTAAACAGCAGAGAAAAACAATATATAAAGAAATAACTTTGAGGAATCTGAGGAAAAATAATCAAGGAGACAATTTTAATATATTAAAAACCCTAGCCTTTATCAGAATATACAGACATGTATTTATAAGTAGGTTTGCAGAATTATGAATTATCTATTAAAAAGGGTTTTTTAAGTTTTTATTTAAATCCCAGTGAGTTAACATACAGTGTAATATTAGTTTCAGGTATACAATATAGTGATTCCACACTTCCATACAACACTAATTAGTACTTTTAAAAATGAAATAGAAAAAAATAGCTAACAGTAACTTGAATTGTATGAAATTACAAATGCATCTTCCATCTCTTTATTTTTATTTTCTTATTTTTATGTGAAGAAGTGTTATCACAAAAACAGTCTAAGTGAGCGAAATGTATTTATTTGAAAGCATAATGTAATAGCACTTTGGAACTTAATGCAAATGGTCAAAAAAAGCATCAGACTTATTTAACTGTAGTATGCATATCAAATATGTGAGGAATTTTAAAATCTAAGAAATAAAGACTAAACTTATACATAAATTTTATAAATTTTAAACCAGTTTATTTTACTTGCTTTCAATTTTTTTCTATCACCAGAAAATAATCTGCAGTAATATGAAGACATTATAGACGTTTTTTTTTTCATTGCTCATCATGTTATATATTTATTAGGTTTTTCTGTCAATCTAAAGTCTATGTTTCCCATTTAAGAATAAATTCCATGCTTATGCTTTTTATTTCCTATTTACTCCTATATAGGTGAAGGGCCATAGCTTTTGGCATTTCTATCAAATGAGCGACTTCCAGCAAAAAAAAATATTGGGCTGGGAAAGAATTCTGGGACACTTTGCCTGTCAAAGTTTTTATATTATTTTGCTGAAAACTCTTTTTGATTTTAGACAGGAGGTGAGAGAAACTATGTGCTCCCTTTGAGGACAAAATTAATGTTTTTGTCATCTTTCCATCTTTAACTCTCAGTCTGTAAGTACTTAATTGTTACTGAATGATGTTATTAATACAATGAATGGATGCCCACTCTCTCCCTGCATCTAGAATGTTGAATGTAAGAGAACCTACTTAATGTTCTTTATCAGTGAGGGAAACTAGTGATGCAGATAATTAAAAAGAACAAATATTCTTCAATCAGATCAAGAAAAAGAATAGCCAGGTCTATTATTATAATCAGTGATGAAAATGCACAATATTTTGACTATCATTCATGGATCTTAGTATAAAAGTTTTACTATCCAAACCACTACTGATTTGTTTAATTAATTTTATTTGTTTTGCCAAAAAAAGTCTTTATTTTGATTAGTGCAGTATTCAAAAAATCTAGACCTAGATTTTGTACCTTGGACAAGTGTGCCCTAAAAAGTCCCCTTTGGACTTCTACTAGCCCGAGTTGTGCTAACATTTTGAGGAAATTACTTCATCTGGTCTTTTTAGACAAACAGCCTTTAAGCTGATTTCTTCTTGTCAGGTACTCTCCATATGCTGCATGGCTACTTAGATCAAAAAACTATACTGGGGTACCTGGGTGGCTCAGTCAGTTAGGCGTCCAAGTCTTGGTTTTGGC
The DNA here is from genome assembly GCF_024610735.1 of Ursus americanus. Classification (NCBI taxonomy): domain Eukaryota; kingdom Metazoa; phylum Chordata; class Mammalia; order Carnivora; family Ursidae; genus Ursus; species Ursus americanus. The sequence continues at coordinate 18,377,361 of NC_142151.1, read as the reverse complement.
TGAAGTTATGATTTCAGGGTCGTGGGACTGAGCCCCATATTGGGCTCCACACTCAGTGTAGTGTCCCTTGGAGATTCTCTCCCTCTCCCTCTCTTTCCCCCTCTGCTCCTCCCACCATTTGCTTTTACTCTCTCTCTCTCTTTCTCTCTCTCTCGCTCTCATAAATAAATAAAAGAAAATCATAAAAAATCATGTCCTTTCGGTAGACATTATCATTAACTTTAAGACTGTAAATGGAGAAAAATCTTGATCCAACTAATTGAGTTGGGTGTCTCATAAGTAAGTATAGACAATGAATTTGCTTTCCAAGCTACAAAATTAAAATTTAATTGAACAAAAGATTAAAGAAAACACTACATGAAGATTAATTTTTCAACAAACCTGTCTTTGAGGGTCACTGGCAGACTTGACTTTTTCCCCGATGTCTCCTAGAATTTTAATAAGTCTCTTCTCCTTGGAAAACTCATCACTCAAGGCTTTTCCTGAACAGAATTGGAGAGCTGCCAATAGCTTCTGATACCAGCTTTTAAAATAAGCTTCATTCTGTGCATCCTTTAGCAGCCTGAAGGAAAGAGAGAAAAAGAACTCTTGTATCCATAGCTGATTTTTTAACCACCTACAGCAGGAACAATCAGTGCATTTCAGACTTATCTGTATTTGGTGGCTTTGGGCAGTTTAACAGCCTGGAATCGGGGAAAATGTTGTTTATTTGTTGGCAGTCATCAAATTCTGATAGTTAATGTGATTCCTAGAGTGAAGAATCAATAAGAGACCTGCTTTTTCTCATTTCAATTCACAATGCACTTTTTTTTCTTTTTTCAGCCTTCTTAATTCTCTAACAAATACTTAATTCTTTAACAAATAAAACAAATATTTTTTCTTCTTATTAAAATAAGGACAAAGTTTTAGAAATAGTATTTATAAGTGACCACACTATATTGGAACTCAACCATCAACCTTACCTTTTTCTACTTTTCTTCAAAAGGCAATGTCTGCCCCCACCCCCAGCCCCCACTGTCACATACCTACATATGTCTCTTTCTTCCAGTACCTCCCCTTGATTACTTAGAGAAAGACATTGTAAAGGCAAGAGCATGGTTTTTGTTTTCAGGCATTTCTGGACTCAAATCTCAGCCCTACAACTTACAAGTAATTTAAGCTAGTTACTTAACTAGACTGAGATTTAAATTTCTTTATCTATAAAACAAAGTAATAACGCTGACTCTGTAAAGCTGTATAGAACACAGAATGAGCTAATGCATTCAAAAGGGCTTAGCACAACGTACCTACCAGTCAGCCAACATTAGTTCATCTGTATTTTGCGATCTCCCCCAGCCAACTTCTGTCACTGACTGGCTGTCTGCTCAAGTCATTAACATGGGAGGCATAGCACTTAAAAAAGTGAGAATACTATGATAGATAATGGAGCAGTAACAAATATTTTATTACTCTGTCTGCCATGTGAGAATTTCTATCGCCTTGAAACTAATTCCAATATGCTCAAACTTTACTTTCTATTATGCCCTAAGCCACTGAAATAGAATAAAAAAAACCTCATTCCTTTGAATGTTAACCTCTCTTTGATTGATTCTTTTAATCTTAACTGGTCTCTAGTCTTGTCCTTCTCTGAAAAATTAACATTCAAGAAAATAGAAGAAAGTTATTGTGAGAATGGAATACTAAAAAAAAGACTAAATGCAGAGCAGTTGAAAAGTGTATAGATGAATTTCATTCTGCATTCTTAATTTTGCATCTCTGCCTCTGTATTATGTTACAGAGACTATAACACATTATTTTCATTTGTTCTATGTTCTCTGTTTCTACAGATTTAGAAAAATTAAGTTAAGAAGTTTAAAAATTTGATTTGTTTTCTTTTCTATTTTTATTTTTTTTAGGTGAGGGCTTGCTCTCTTGTCATTGTAATGAAGCCAACTTATCTTCTAGCACCTTTTTTGCTTTTAAGTGGAATAACGGTTCTTATTTACCTCTGGAAAGCGTTTAAAAAACCCTCAAGGGGTTAAAGATGTATTGATGAAACAGTGTAATCTATTGATAGCTGCTTATTTTCAATGTAAGAATAGTAGCGGACAATGAAGTTTTCCTATGCTTACCCTATGGTGAGATTTTGATATGTCAAATGTAATAAATGAAACCTGTCATTATTTGGAAGCTCTAAGAAAATGAGTGTTGTGTGAGTGTGAATTGGAAAGCCGCAAATGCAAGCATCTACATGTAAAACTTTAAGAAATTTTATGTAAAATTGTGTATCTCTCAATTCTCCCCGTATTTTGAAGACTTTGGTAATGTACCATTTTATAGTGTCCTTGGGTTTCAGTGAGATAGGCACTTGACAGGTAGAGTATTTCTGTATCTCTATCAATGCCTGCCAGCATTTTCATACACTGAATATTGAGTCGCTTGTTTAAAAAATATTTTTAACCAGTTCTTGTACACAAATATAACTGTATAACCTCCTGACTGCTATATACATGATAAAAGGAAAAGTTACTTTGTACAGATGAAGTCAAGTTTTTACTAAAATAATTCTTTAAAAAGATACATTTAGAGATGGGGGGTCACGGGAACTGTCAGAATTATCTAATTTGTATTCATAATATTCTCAATTTTTTTTGTTAGAAATGTATTTGATTTTTTCAAGGAGAAACTCAATTTTATTCCTTGCTCAAAATAAAACAGAGGAAGGAAGATTTGCAGAGAGAATATGACTGTTCTAAAAAAATATAAAAGCAAAGAAAATTCAGTGTATTCCACTGTGGTTATTTTCCTTATAGAATATGCCTCATTTCAACCCTGCATCCCCGCTAAGATCATATGTTCTCCTGGTGAGATCTGGCTCAAGCTCTATGTTTTTTTACCCGACTAATGAAGAGTTTGTCTTTACACACTGCAGAGTTGAAATCATGGAGTGGTAAAGGTAGATGACAATGAGAGGTCAAATAGTCCATCCCTGTGTCCTTAGGCACAGTCAAGAAAAATTAACATGTCCTTTTATTTTAAACAACTGCAAAGAAAGTTGGACTATACAGTTTGAGGTAGAGAGTTATGCAGTTCTGCATCGATGACTTTTACATAAGGAAACGCTAAACTCCTCATGCCATAATTTGTATCCATTGCCTCTGTCTGGAAGATTAGCAAACAGCTGGCCACTCTCTCTTGAACATCACAGAAACCTTTTTCAAAAGACATTGTCACCTAAGAGAAGCAGCATTGCTTATGTCGAATAATTTTTTTTTTTTTTAATTTTCAAAGTTAAGGCCAAGGGACTGAGAAGTATTAAGATTTGGTGGTGAAAGATCAGACTTTTAAAGTGCATGCAATGTGACTGTGTATAAACTGTGAGGTAAATCTTAAAATGCCAGAGACCTGTTTATCCTAATATCTGTGAGATCCAGGGATCTAATTCAATTTGATATGATTTTGTACACATCTTATAGACTGTAAGTCATGACAACATTAAAATGAGGATAAATGCATAAAATCTAGCTGATTAAAGGTTTTGACAGTGTTAAGAATGAGAGGCAGAAGCAAGAATAAGGAGGAAACCCAGGTAACAGCACAGTTGTTAGAGGATGTTATGAAGGTATTTGACTGTATTAAGGGGATCATGGTGGACTCAGAGATACCTAAGATAGAAACTCCAGCTAGCATGATAGGGAGATTTTCCTTGGATATTGAGATTGTCTCTGTTTCGTCATGCACATGGCTGCTTCTGATCCCACAGAGAGTGACTTATTAAAGCCACAGGAGGAGTACATTGTTCTCACTTCTCAGGCTACCAGCAGGACAGAAGAGAGTCATCACACCATCCCCGCCCTCCTTGCCTCCTGATTCTCTTCAGTGAAGGTCTAATTGTAGTTCTCAATAGCACAGTATCCCACATCTTACGGGCTACCTTAAATTTTGACCCAATTGAGTTATTTCCTGCGAGTGAAAAGGGGAAACAACATCATCAGAGAACTGAGCTACACAATGAAGATGAGTGATTTCAGGTCATTCCAGGACCTCCCCTTCCCATTTCCTCTTGTGTTTGTTGATAAAAGGCAAGGTGTGTGGCTCAGTAGACCAGATTTTAGGGAGCACAGAAGGATTCTAGAATGTCACTTCTTCAAGTGTATTTAAAACCCTGGGACATATAAAGGCTGATATTAATACTTGATACGGAATTACTAATTTTAAGATTTTAATAGTGTGATTAAGAAGTAAAAAAGCATGTGGGGTGCCTGGGTGGCTCAGTTGGTTAAGCATCTCAATCTCGATCTTAGCCCAGGTCTTGATGTCATGGTTGTGGGCTCCATGCTGGGCATGGAATTCACTTAAAAAAAACAATTAAAAAAATTAAAAAAATTAAAAAAGTAAAAAGCATGTATCTCTCTAACTTTTATAACTTTATTTTACTTCTTAGTGTTTAAGACATTTATTTAACATTTTTCCAAACTGAAGAACTTGATACTTTTTTTTTTTTTTTTTTTTGAGAGAGAGACAAAGAGAGAGCACCGGCAGGAGAGGGGGCCAGGGAGGGGCAGAGAGGGAGAGGGAGAGAAAGATTTTTTTTTTTTTTTTAAGATTTTATTTATTTATTTGACAGAGAGAGAGAGACAGCCAGCGAGAGAGAGAACACAAGCAGGGGGAGTGGGAGAGGAAGAAACAGGCTTCCCAGTGGAGCAGGCAGCCTGATGTGGGGCTCGATCCTAGGACCCTGGGATTGGGCCCTGAGCCAAAGGCAGATGCTTAACAACAGAGCCACCCAGGCGCCCCGAGAGAGAGATTCTTAAGCAGGCTTCATGCTCCGCTCAGAGTCTGCACGGGGCTCGACCTCATGACCTTGAGATCATGACCTGAGCCAAAATCAAGAGTCAGATGTTTAACCAACTAAGCCACCCAGACACCCCAGGAACTTGATACATTTTATAGTCCTTGCAAAGATAATCATTTCCTAGGACAAGTTTATTCTTAGAATACTAATTTGCTTTTTTTGAAATATAACACTAAACTTCTGTTGAATTTTGCATGTAAAGAGCATTATATTGGCCAGGTTTGCAGAAATGTAATTTCCAATCAATAGTTATTTTGCAATATCTGTCACTACATTATTTTGTAACAATTCTTAAATATAAAACTATTAAAAGGAAATAAATTCAGAAAGTAATGACAGCCATACTGTAGACATGGTATACATTTTTAGAACACTTAAATATGTGAGAGGGGACCATAAAGTATTAGCTGACTTAACTGTATCCCCATAATATAATTTATATACTTAATATTTATTACCACTTCAAAAGTGTTCTCTTTGAAATGTTATATGTTCATACTGATGCCATTCCCATTGTGCTGACACTATGTGTTATAGATCTGGTTATTGTTTCCAACTCTATGCGTTCTCCTCCGAGGGAGAGCATACATATACACTCCTTGTTTTGTGACTTCCAGTCCCTTCCCATAGGCAGAGTCTACTTCTCTACCCAGGTTCAGGGTTGGTCATGTGACTCACTTTGGCCAATAGGATGTTACTGATGAGATGTACGCCCATGTCCATGCAGATGCTGTAAATGCGCTATTATGGATTGGTGTGGCAGCTTGTACTTCTGCTTTGTGCCATGGAAACAGTATGTCCCAGCTGGGGGGGCTGTTCCTCCAGTCACGGAGTAACAAGACAATGTAAATCAGAGCTAAGCATTGCTGTGTGGAGTCCAGTGGAGCCAAGCAGAACTTATAGCAAGTCCGCAGCCTACGTACTCAGTCAGTGAGAAACGAATCTGTGTTGTTCCAAGCCACGGAAACTTTGAGGCTATTTGTTGCTATAGTAAAAACTAATGAATATGCCTATTTTCATATTCTTTCTTTTTCCATTTTCTTTGTTTTTGTTTTTATTTATTTGTTTGTATTGCCTTTAGAATATGCAGCATATTTTTTAAACATCTACAGTGTTAGTCCTGAGGATATTTTGGGGTATATCTAATTACTGAAAATAAACAAAAGTCATCTGGAGCCAAGTCTGGTGAATTAGATGAGTAATCGATTTGAGTATACTATATTGAGATTTAAAAAAGATTAAAAAAAAAACTATAAAAGTAATAAAAATGGTTTTCTTTTATGGATCACAAAAAGCTCCAAAAGGATTTAAAAAATGATTTGATCTGGCTCATTTGGGCATGTATCTTCCATTAAACTGCTGACATTTTGTTGTTTTATTACCACTAACATACTTTTTGACCCATTTGAAAGTGTGAATAGGCCCATGTACCATCTGTTGCTTTGTCTAGCCAAGTGTTTTGAGTGTCTAGTAGGAGATTCTTTCTGAGTAAAAATGTTGTACTAATGAGTGCAATAGGGCAATGGCAAGATTTTTTTTAGAACTTATCTAACACAGAACAAGACAAAGGGCCTGATGGCTTAGGGCAGTGAGGGAGGCAGCACATGTAGCTGCTCTGGGAAACTAAGAGCTTTGCCTTAATGTTAACAGCTGAAGACTAAATGGCTGAAGAGGCAGGGGACCAATGGCTTTGGAAAAGGAAGTACCCATATGAGCATGAGAGTCATGAGTCATTAGCCTAGTGAGGAATAGACTAGTTCCTCTATACCCCGTTCTCTCTGCAAAGTCCAAAGAGGAAAGCCCAAAGAGAGCCATTTATTCAGCTGTGTGCCAGAATTGAAGACTGTTGCCTCATTCCCAGGTTAGATTTCTGTTCTGAAAGAGGGTTTGTTGATTTCCCTTGGGCTTATGTGAACAGGAAGAAAATGCTAGGGCAGGGTGGAGAGACAAGACAGGAAAGAGCAGCCCACACTCCCACACCTCAACTGTTTGGCAAAGCAAGGATGTACAAGTTTTTCAAGGTTCAAATAAATACATGGAAAGTAATGATATGTGATCCACTCCTGTGTAGAAAGGGGTTATTCCAAGGCCAGATCTTCCTATGGGAATCTCCTGCAAGACTGCCCAAAGAACTCAGCCACATGAGGTAGCCAGTTTTCACAGTAAAACCACACAGAGCCCTGATGGAAAATCAGAGACCTCAGACAGAGGATTGCAATTGTTTGTCCAAGTGTGAAGATCAGGTTCCTTTCTTTTCTTCTAGTCCCGAGTCAAGAGAATTAAGAACCAGAAAAGAGACAGAATAGGAGTGAAATATCGGATCATACTCTCTACCCACGGCAAGCTCCCAAATCAAAACTTGGCCGGTGCTGGAGAATAAGGAGGAGGTGTTTGTTAAATTGGAGAAGAAAATGAAGTTTTAAAATGGACAAAACTAGTAGGAGTTTTTGATCTAAAAGTGAGCAGGAAACTGTGGAATCTACTCTGGTTTTAATTAGGGAATGTGAAAGAGCAAAGGTAGTATTTTAAAAATAATAAAAACTTTTATTGGAGACTACCAAGCTCAGCCAGTTTAAAGAGAATAGTTAAGACCATTCAAAATCTAAGTCGGTATAAGAAGAAATACAGCTTCAGGAAATGCACTGACTGCACTGCATGAGAAAACAAAAAAAGCCTCAAAATGCAGAATAAGAACTGAGGGGATTTTATCTCAAAACTCTTAAGAGGGTTGGCTGAGAATTTTCTTTGTGTTTCTTTATTCCCTTGCCACTTCTATAAAAACAGTGCCCATTTTGATTTTATTCATGGGCAACTAATGCTACACACAATTGTTTTCAAGAAGTCGAACTTGTTTCTTCAGCGACTGGTTATTAACACTGCATATATGTGGATATATAGGTATGCAGTTACTATTATAATTGATAATTTATTATTATAGTTAAATAAATTCTTTAACAGATATGACCAGTCACATGTTTAATCATAAACTTAAACGGGATTTTTTTCTGAAGGAAAATGAGCCATAGATGGTACCCAGTTTATGTAAATAATTGTCATCATGATTACAGCACTGATGCCCTCTTAACCTCAGCTGGGAAATAAGGAGGGAAACACAAAAACACCTCAAAACTATGTTGAGCAGATAAGTTCCTCTGAAGAGATTCCTGGATCTATAATAAGATCTACTCATCTTGCTGATCTACTCACATGTACTCATTCATATGTTTACATGTTAAATGTACTGAATAATGTGATTTAAAAGCAGCAACTCTGTCCTCTGATTCCAACATACACTTACTGGTTTTAAGATATTTTATTCAAATCAGTCTTCTAAATTAAGCACCAAGCTGTGAATAACTCTTGGTTCTAATTCTAAAACAAAACAAAACAGGTGGAATTTTAGCCCTAGACACACTTTGGAAGAGATAGGTATCTATGAGAACCTCCTGAATTGCATCTCTCTTTTTTCACAGTCTGGTTTCTGCTTTCCCTGATCCCTAAGAATTTGTGTTCTCCTGTTGCTCTTCTTTGCTGAAAACTCCACCTAGCTCTGGTCTCTCCTCTTGTCCTATTGTCCCGAGCTCCCAGCTAGCCCTTTTCCTTCTTACTCTAGTCAAACACATTATTCCTCACTGTACATTATACTCATATACTCAGAGAATTACTTGAGCATGGGGCTGAATGACATTTCCAGATAATATCTCCCACCCCTCACATTTACTGGGTGAGAAAGCTGAAAGATTAAGGGACTTGCCTAAGGTCTTAGGACTAAAACCCAGAGTCCCTAAACCACTGCCCCAGGGTCTTTCCATAGTACCATAGTCTATGTCTGTTATGGATTGAACGTTTGTGTCCCCTCACCCCCAAATTTATATATTGAAGCCCTAACACCCAATATGATGATATTTGGAGGTGGGACCTTTGGGAGGTGATTAGGTTTAGATGAAGTCCTGAGAGTGGGGCCCACTTATGAGATTAATGCCCTTAAGAGAAGAAAAAGAGCCTGGAGCTCTCTGCTTTTTCTGCCACGTGAGGACACAGTGAGAAGATGTCCAGCATCTGTCTACAAGCTGGGAAGAGGGTACTCCTGGGAAAATGGAATCGGCTAGCATCTTGATCTTAGATTTCCCAGCCTCTAGAACCTTAAGAAATAAATTCCTGTTGTTTAAGGCACATAGTCTATGTTACTTTTTTTATTGCAACTTGAGCTGACTAACATAGTGTCCTAACAACCATTAAACTATGATTTGGAAGACAATTTTCTGCTTGCATTACCTCTGGCAAGGAACTTAATACTTTGGCCCTTAATTTTTTAGTCTGTAAAAGTTGGAATTGATGAGGTTCAGCAAGTGACCTTCCAACTATAGGGCTCTATAATTTTAATCCTTGATGAATTTATCAAGCATTTACTCTATGCCAGGCATTTCCCAAGCATTCTACATAGCTGTGTTAAGTAATCCTTGTATTTGCTCCAGGTAATGACTCCATCTTATGGACAAGGATATTATAGTTTATAGAGGTCAAGTAACTTGCACAGTCACCCAATCAGGGGACCAGGGATTCAAATTCAAGTTTATCTGACTCCAAAGTCTTGGTTCTTTACCATCATGCTGTACCACCTCCTGATACCCTGACATGGGTACCAGCTAATGACTTAGCCTGAAACTAACACACGATCTAGAAATCCTTTCTCGCTACTTTCTTACTGTGCTTGTCTTTAATCCTTCTCTGGCTTCTTGTTTTCTAACCCTCGGAAGTCTCATGCTCTCCAGATTCTTTTTTCCAAAGTGCCTCACTTCATTTCATTCTGCCACCTATAAACTCTACCCAATCATCAAAATATCTAATAATATTTTCCTTTCTATTTTTAACTTTTTTTTGAACTTTTATTTTTTTATTATTTCTTATTTTTTTAAAGATTTTATTTATTTATTTGACGGAGAGAGAGATAGCGAAAGAGGGAACACAAGCAGGGGGAGTGGGATAGGAAGAAGCAGGCTCCCAGCGAAGGAGCCTGATGTGGGGCTCAATCCCAGAACACCGGGATCACGCCCTGAGCCGAAGGCAGATGCTTAACAACTGAGCCACCCGGGTACCCCTTTTTTGAACTTTTAAAGCAAAGCTTGTTAACCTAAGTATACTTTCGTGTGAAATACTTATAAGCAGAAATATTTTTCTTTCCCTTGCCTAGCCTACAAAAAGAATAGAATATGGGGGCTCGACTTTACTTGTGGAAATGCCAAATCATACACCTGACCCACCTCTTCTCCATCCTTCCTCACTTTAGAAAGAGAGACCAATACCGTAATTTCTATGGATCTGGCCTCCTGTGATTTACTTAGACTAGTGATAGTGCTGGGTGGGGCTAGGAGAGTATAGAGAAAAGTTGCTAAATTGAAAGTAACACCCTGACTGCATTTGAGGATCTAAGAATCCAGATGAACTGTGCACACACACAGATGTGCCTTGAGCTACCCACCTTAATTGGGCCTGTGGTTCCAAATGATTTCAAGTTGTGGCAAAAGAGAAGTGGGGAGGCACTAACATCAGCACATGTGCTGTAATAAAATAAATTCTGTTTGACATATAATTAATGTTGAAGTCCATACTCCTGGAATTTTAAATTAGTCCAATAGATGCCTGCATTTTCCATTACTTTTTGAAAATATGGTTCTGAACTTTTTTTTCCCCTCTGAATACATGTATAGTTGCTTTCAAGGCAGTATAAGCATCTTTTTCATAAAGTTTCCTTAACAAAATTTCTTTTAACAGCAAGACAATTCCTTTGCTATATGAATGTTTCATAAGAATAGCAACCTAATAATAAAGATCCTCTTTACCCCTCAGCCTTTTGTTCTTGCATAGCCCTCTGGTGAAGGCTGGATAATCATCATATTGTGCAGTGAACAATTCATGTGTTTGAACACAGCCAGAGGGGCAGGTTTATAGGTGTAAGGCAAAGTTAGCTTTGAAATACCTAGTTTCCCTGGAACCTCAGTTTCAAATCACAGCTGGGCAGCTGCTTCACCCTTCATTCTTGAGTCACAAATAGCGTGGTTTATTCTGTGAGGATATTAAAGGTTCCCTGGGATGTTATCCGTAAGATTTGGAGCTGTGTTTGATGTCCTGAGAAAATTTCTGGGACATTCTTGCTCACTGTCATGAAATCGTATGTCCCCTGAGGTCGGCTAGCACTGTTTAATCCTATTTCTTTTGGAAATTCAATAAAGACTTAGTGGTGTTCTATAAGGCCTCCACAACCTACCTAGCCAGCTAATTCTCTGTTGATTTATGTGATGATATTGTCTTTGTTCTTGTGCAGATGGAACTTGCCAGGCAGGAATAACTGTCTTATGCACTAGATCATATGCATTTAAAAGGGGACATATTCCATTTCCAAGGCTCTCTAAATCACTACCCAAGTAACTTAGCAGATCACTGCCCAACCTCAGTCTCTTCATTTGTAAAATGATGATGATACTGTCTGTCCTGTCATTAAATCTGTGTTTCTGCTATGGTCGGAACTGTGTCTCCTAAAATTCAAATGTTAAAGCCCTAATGCCCAGTGTAACTGTATTTGGAGATAGACCTTCAAGGAGGTAATTAAGATTAAATGAGGTTGTAAGGGTGGGAACCTAATCCAATAGAACTGGTGCCCATATAAGAAGAGGATGGGAGCATGTGCACAGAGGAAAAAGTCATGTGAGGACTGAGCAAGAAGGCAGCTGTCTGCAACCCAGGAGGAGAGGTCTCAATAGAAACCAATCCTACTGGCTCCTTGATTTTAAACTTCTACCCTAAAGAACTGTAAGAAAATAAATTTTTATTGTTTTGGCCACCCAGTCCGAGGTATTCTGTTGTGGCAGCCTTAGCTGACTGATGTAGTTTCCAGCCTAAAACTCCTTTTTTTTTTTTTTCCCTGTGGTCCGGACCTACATGTTCATCTGTCTATAAGCTATCACTCTTACATTTTCCTAAGGCATTTCAACCTTAACATGACTAATTTCACTATCATTCCCCCCAATACCTTCTTTTTCACCTGAATTACCTCCATGAATAGAATCACCAGCCTTCCATCACCCTAACTAAAAATGAAGCAGTTATTTATGATTCTTCTTTCACCTTTAGCCACATCAAATTTGTTACCATGACTTAATACATTCACCATCTAAATAGATCTCAGATCTAATTTCTTTTTTCTGCTCCCACTGACAGAATTTAATTGAGGCCTTAATTTCTTCAAGGTATTACTAGAATCTTCTGGTACTTGATTTTTCTACCACCTGCATTTAAAACTTTTTTTCTCCCTCAAATTAGTCCCTTTTACTTAGTCAAGTGAAGTACTGTTCTTGTGATTAAAATCCAGAGAGCCTTCACGATAAAATATAAAGTACTAGTATAACTTAAAGGGCACTCATGATTTAGTGTCTTTGCATCTTAAAGTCCCATTCATATGCTCACATTTCAAACAAAAAGTACTACTTATAATAATTTGAATCTTCTCTGCCTTCTCAGGCTACAATACTTTCACATCATCCCATCCTCTGGGTCTGAAATCATATTTCGATATGTCAACACCTGTTTATCCCTTAATGTTCAACTAAACTAACAACTTTTTCAAAAAGTCTTTCCTGGGCAGGTGTGCAGCATTTCCTGTGTAAGGGTGAAGTACTTCCCTATATCCATTATTCTTTCAACACTTGTTTTATTGTGTTTTTTTTTTTTATTAGAATTGTGCTTTAATTGCTTTGTTTTGTTTTGTTTTAATCTCTTCCCTATTTGACTTTAAATTCCTTTAGGGAAGGTCAACGACTTTATCCTTTTGTGGCCTACCAGAGTTTCTGATTGTGACAAGAGTAACCAGTCAATTTTGTTGAATAAATGAATTGACTACTAAGTAAATAAACCTGGTTTTCCTAAAATTGGTTTCTTTCGTTTCTTGATTAAAATTTTAGGTTATGAACCTAAAGTAATTTCTTAATTATTCTGGAATTATAGAATCCTATTAAACTATATTTTCACATGCCATTTCCTCTACTGTCCAAAATATTTATACTATACATGTATATGCAGATATTTAAAATATATTTATTAACCTACACATTAATTATTTGAAAATTTTGAAACATTCCAAGAGATTACTAGAGATGCTCCATCATATTGTGATTTCAGGAGTCAGATCATGGGCACAAAATACTGGAGTAATTTTTACTAAGCAAAAATAATGGCTTAATTAAGTGGATTTAGTTGAGGATGGTCAGATGGAAAATCCATCACTGGCAAAGTTACATTAGCTAAATGTTAGGTAATTTAAAGAGAAGCTCTTTTCTATCAGAGGGAAAAAAATGACAAATATAAGAAAAAAGTGACTATATCTATTTAGGTGAGTAATCAGAGCATTTATTTCCAAAGGATTTCCAAAAGCTTGTTTAGAAGATGTATAGACTGTCTGATATCAATAATATCAGTTCAAAAAGAGTCAGACCCTTAAATTTAGTCTTATTTGAGATGTGAGCAGTTAAAGGTATAGCTATTAAAATGAAAATAACCTATAACGATCTATTGGTGGCTTTTATTTCAATTGTTATTTTTGTCTTAGGTCTGTCCTCTTTAGAAACAAGTCTTTTTCATTTTGAACCACCAAATTTTTCAGTCCTTTATGAGACTCTCCCTTCAAAATTATCCTTTAAGAAAAGTTTCAGGAGCCTTACTTCAATGAGACTCTTTCTTTGTCTCTGAAATCATCAGTGGAGGTTGGGTGATAGTGCTAAAAGGGCAGATAACTGAAATTGCTTTGGAATTAATTCGTTAGCAATTTTCTTTTTCTTTTTTTCTGACACACACATTAAAAACAACAACAAGTAGTTTACTGTTCACATTTTTAAGAAAATGGCATTTATTTTTAGTCAGAATTTGAAAATTATTAACTTGAATTATGAACGAAATAATACATGCTCTGTTAAAAATAATAGTAGCTGTTGTTCTAGCTATTCTTAGATATATGCAGTTGGAATTCTACCTCATATTTCCTTAGATTTCATAAATATTTTTCATTACAGTGTGGTTCATTTAAAAAAAAATGTTTTCCAAAACATGACTGAATGGAAAACCTAAAGTTTTCTCTATCAGAATAACTGCTAAGTTAAAGGTATTTCTTATTTTAATGGTATTTAGCCAACATGCTCAGTTTCTTAAAAGCAATTAAGAAGAATGGTGGCGCTTTCTCCACTATTCAAGACAAGTCTGGCTTCAAGGATTCAAGTTCAGTATCTTCAGTTTGTTTCATGTCATTGTCAAAAGCATTGGCAAAACAACCACTATAGTAACAAACCAAACAAATGCATAATGATAATAACAGCAATAGTTGAAGTCAAGGCACCAATGTAAGAACAATAATGGAACTGATTCAGCTCACCTTCTAAAATGATCATTACTATTACGGATAAGACTGAATATATCTGAGTAGTTTTCTTAGTTCCTCAACAAATACTGAATAGTTGCTCTAGGTATGTCATTTATACTTGACCCATAGAGCTGGGCTTGTTGTTTTCAATATTTAAGCAGAATTGGTTGAGCAGCAAAGGAGTAGCAGTCATAAGAATAAGATGGAAATTGACATTGTAAACTTCAATACCATATAAATGGCTAGACTGGCCAAGAAATACAACTGCATTTTGTTTTTTCATAAGACACATGTTAATCACTTCTGTGTTAGAGTTTGTGTAGTATTGGAGAGAATAATTATTTCTTTCAGTGTTTGCCCAATAAAAAATGCCCCAGAAAGATAAGCTGTAAAATAGGAGTGGAGACTACAGATTTATGGAAATAATGTTATTTAGAAGTTCTTTTTTTTAAATTGTAAAAACATTATACATTTTTAAACAAAATCTTATTTAGGACCATCTTCTTTCTCCTACTCCAGGTCCCATTAGAAAAACAGTTAAAAAAAGATTTTCCCAATTGAGAGTGAGATAGGGACTAGACCACTGTTGGTTTTATTCTTCTCTTACAAATGTCAAGATAGCTCAGATGGAACTTCGTGGTTTGAAGAAGCACATATTTAAAACATACCAGAATAGATAAACGTTTCTATATTTAGAGATGCAATGGTTCAGGCCAAAAGAGTAAGAGTGACTTGTTCTTGTTTATGCAAATATTTATTTATTTAAAAAAAAATAGATTCTCAACAAAACTTAAAAGGCAGCCTACGGAATGGGAGAAGATATTTGCAAATGACATATCTGATAAAGGGTTAGTATCCAAAATCTATAAAGAACTTAACAAACTCAACACACAAGAAACAAATAATCCAGTTAAGAAACGGGCAGAATACATGAATAGACCCTTTTCCAAAGAAGACAGCCAGATGGCTAACAGACACATGAAAAGATGTTCAACATCACTCATCATCAGGAAATACAAATCAAAACCATGATGAGATACCACCTCACACCTGTCAGAATGGCTAAAATAAACAACACAAGAAACAACAGGTGCTGGTGAGGATGTGGAGACAGGGGAACACTCTTGCCCTGTTGGTGGGAATGAAAACTGATGCAGCCACTCTGGAAAACAGTATGAAGGTTCCTCAAAAAGTTAAATATAAGGGCACCTGAGTGGCTTAGTTGGTTAAGTGTCTGACTCTTGATCTCAGCTCAGGTCTTGTTATCAGAGTCGTGAGTTCAAGTCCCACAGTGGGCTCCATGCTGGGTGTGGAGCCTACTTATAAAAAAAAGTTAAAAATAGAACTACTCTATGATCCAGCAATTGCATTACTAGTTATTTACCCAAAGGATTCAAAAATACAGATTCAAAGGGGTACATGCACACTGATGTTTATAGCAGCATTATCTACAATAGCAAAACTCCTGGGGGAGCACAAATGTGCATTAACTGATGAATGGATGAAGATGTGTATATAATACCACATCTTTTTCATCCATTCATATATATATGAATATATGATACATATATGAATATATATATATGAATTTTACTCAGCCATCAAAAAGAATGAAATCTTGCCATTTACAATTACATGGATTGGGCTAGAGCTAAGTGAAATAAGTCAGTCAGAGAAAGACAAAGACTGTATGATTTCACTCATATATAGAATTTAAGAAACAAAACAGATGAACATATGGGAAGGGGGAGAAGGGGGAAAAAGAAGGAAACAAACCCTAAAAGACTCTCAATGATAAAGAAACTGAGGGTGGATGGAGGGAGGTGGGTAGGGGATGGGATTAATGGGTAATGGGTATTAAGGAAGGCACTTGTGATGAACACTGGGTGTTGTAAGTGATGAATTACTGAATTCTACTCCTGAAACCAACATTGCACTGTATGTTAACTAACTATAATTTAAACAAAAAATTTCTAAAAATCATTTAAAAAATGAAAGATAAATTCTAACTACCTACATAGACCTTTTAATATGAGAATACAGTAGTAACCAAACACCATGGTGATCTGATGACCAAAATTCTTGTGGCCATGTAGTTTACATTTTAGTAGGGAGAGAATGGATGTTAAACAAATACAAAAATGAATATGCTAGATAATTTAAAAATGTTATATAAAGCAACTTGAATGCAGACCTTTAGATAGCTAAGTACAGCTAGTAAAAGAATATCTTGATTTTTTAAATTTTTTAAAATTTTAAAAAATATTTGTTTATTTATTTATTTATTTGAGAGAGAGAACAGAGAGCACAAGTGGGAGAGAGGGACAGAGGAAGAGGGAGAAGCAAACTCCCACTTCGGGGCTTAATCCCAGGACCCTGAGATCATGACCTGAGCTGAATGCAGACACTTAACCGACTGAGCCACCCAGGCGCCCCCAAAAACATCTTTAGACAGAAAGCCAGAGTCCAAAAAATACAATTAAAATATCCATAGATGTTTCATTCCTAAAATGTGTATGCATTTTAAAAGAAAAATATTTTAAGCAAAAGCCAAAGAATTAAAAAATGTATAATATAACCACCTGAACTAAATTAATGACTGCTTAATCCATTTCTTCTTTTCATGTTTTTTATATATTTGAGCTTGTTTTTTGAATCAAGAAATGCTGACTGTCCTTTCAAATTTGAAAATAAAGAAAAACTGAAATAGTTTCTATTTTGAGTAAGTTAGTGAGGAAGTAGGACTGTCTCAGTCTAAAATAATAGAATCACATTCCTCACAGCTTTCTAAGGGTAAGCCGTTTTGAGTTTTTGGGTGCAGCCTTGAATTTGATATAAATATACCCTCTTGTGCATTTCTAGATCTACCATGAATAATTAATACCCAAATGTTCATAAATATTAATTACCGACCATGGGTATATATTGTTAGGCATAGTGAGAAAGCCACAGAAGTGAAAGAGTTCTTAGCTTCAGAGGCACATACAACTTGGACAGGGGAAGTAGGATACACTTAAATACACAAGGTCTTAACATTATGAGAAATAATGGCATAAAGATTTTTGTTACAGAAAATTAATTAGGAGGAAATTGCTGTTGTTCAGAATGATTATGAAAGTCAGATGTACATTAACTCCTAAGAAATACGTTAAGACATGGATGAATATGAGTTGGAAAAGAAGTAAGTGGTAGGAAGTTCCCCAAAATGAGACTGTTATAAGCAAAGACTCTGTGATAGAAGTATGTAAGGATTACTCAGGCAATAATGACCTGAAAAATCTGACAAGAGCAGAGAGTTTACAGTGGGACTAGTGGAAAAAGAGTTGTGAAGACAGATTTGTGACAGATTATGAAAGATCTTAAATACCTAGCTAAGAAGATGGGATTTGTTCTATAGCCAGAATTAGGGAGAGTAGTACATGCATTCCAGATTTTTGGGTAGGGAAGAGATGTTAAATTTATGTAAGTTGAGATTGATCAAATCCTGTGCATTTGTTTTGCAAATGAGGAGAGTAAGTTCCATAGAGAGTAATTATCTTGCCTGATGTCAGGAAACTGGTTCTTCTGTACCAGTCTTTTGGTTTCCAGTGCATATTTATAGCTTCTCAAGATGAGAACAAGTTTTCATTTATTCCTTTTCAGATAATTGCATTGCTGAGAGTGGCTATGGTACATGGAAGGGCAGAGAAACAATTTAGACTAAGTCTAATAAAATACCTGAGGCTTCATAAAGATTTAAATCAGTGTTTCTTGACTTCTTAAAAACCTATTCTCTCTTTTGATACATAAAATCAATCTCACTTCTTTAGTACTCTTTGGAAACTCTGAAATCAAGTAAATTATTTTGATGAACAATCAAATATTATAATGTTGAATTTGATTTTTCAAACTACACATACTCTTATAGATGTGAGCTACATCTATCTCTCCTCAGTCCTACTGACAATGAGAGCCACTAACCTGAACACAAGTGGCAGCAGGAAGGAAGGAAGACCTGCAAGAGATTCTTTGAGGAAAGAATCCCTGGGATTTACAGAACTTGGTGCCTGGATATGAAGCTGAGACAGGAGGTGGTAAGGATGCATCCAAGGCTTAAGTTTCAGAGTGTTCATTCAAGGAATGTCAACACATGAGATAGCTTTGGGAAAAGCCACATAAACAAAACTGTTCTAAAGCACAGGATTTTTCAGAGACTTAAACATCTTGAAGTGCACTGTGACTCTCCATGACTGGAACAGCATATCCAGCTCCTTGAAAGTTTACTTTTGACCACTGAGACCTAACAGCATGGGACTGTGGTTCCTGAAAGACATTTTTGAGATATGCGCTTCTAAGTTATCAGAAGCTCTCTCTACCTGACAGCTCTCTGACCAAGTGACAGACACCCTGAACCCTGTCTTCCTACCTTGGCCTTTTGCCCTGATTTTAACACTCATTCTACTAACTGGCGACTTTGCCAAATACCCTGGCCTTGACTAACTTCCAACCCAAATGTGGGTCTGGATCTATGTCTAATGAGTTTAAATACCACCATGCCAGCCACCTATCTCTACTCCTGCTTATTTTATAATTAATAATCTCCCAATTTATAATGCTACTATAAACAATAATTTTCCAAATCTTTTTACCCTATTATGCCTAAATTGGAAGTCCACTTCCTACTATGGTCAGAAACGGAAAGATGAGTGGGTTAAAGATAAAACGCAATTGCTGGATGTAATGAAGAAAGAAAGTATGTTGGGCTTTAACTCTCCGGTCAACTTTATACAGGGCTCCAAATCTTCTAACAAGATTAGTAGTACCAAGTCTCAGAAAGCCTAAATGGAAAAAGAAAGAAAAAAAGTAGTAGGGGGCTGCTCTTTGTTTTTCCTCACTTACATATTTTTTTTAAAGATTGATTTATTTATTTACTTTAGAGAGAGACAGAGAGACTGAGTGGGGGTAGGGGCAGAGGGAGAGGGAGACAGAATCCCAAGCAGACTCTGCGCTGAGTACGGAGCCTGATGTGGGGCTCCATTCCAGGACCCTGAGATCATGACCTGAGCCAAAATCAAGAATCAGACACTTAACCAACTGAACCACCGAGGAGCCCCTGTTTTTCCTCACTTAAAAAATTTTAAGCACATAGGGAAGATAGCTAGGAAGTAAGAAGTGCTGCTATCTAATACTATAATAACTAGTTTGTCAAATAAGCTTACAAAAAAAGAAACTCTATAGGTGAAAGAAGCATGCATGCATCTTTCAAAGAGAAAAATACATTGAAAGATCAGAAGATAATAGAAAAAACTAAATGTAGACAGGAAGGAATGATGGAGAGAAAGAGAATAATATGGAGAAAATTTGGGAAAGATGGGTTATTAGAAAATGTTTAAAGGAGCTAAAGTGTTAAATATGAGATGAGCATCCATAGGATAAAAGTCAGAGTAACACATTTAACAGCTAGTTTAAATAAACTTCAACTACAATTTGAAATATGATTAAAAGTCCAGTAGAATTTGAGTGTATCATGTCTTTGAAAAGGTCATAGTTGAAGTAAGCAATTTACTGCCATTAGTTGCCTAGTTTATGAAAGTATTTCTAAGGAAACATTCCCTTCTCCTACTTCATGGGGGTTAATCTTATTTCCCATAAGAAATGATCATTTCAATTCTATGTAGAGTCAAAAGCTTCGCTGCACTAACATCAAAGAAGTTACAAACTACTTTGCAGGTAAGAGCCTCCTTATCAGAAATGGGCCTCTCAGGCAGCTCCCAATTAGGAGCAATGGTTTAGGGATTGAGGGGGCTGTGGAGCTGCTAGTCACATTTCCAGATGAAGCACATTTAACTCTGACTTGGAAAAAATGTTTGGAAGTACAATACAGAGGCTTTATCTGAATAGTTGATTGAAATACCTGTGTGCATGATCAAAGAACATATTCAACAATTCCTACAGACCCTTTTGCTACAAAAAGTAGATTATAAGGCTTATGATGTTATAATTTCAGAGAAATAAAACCATGTCGCATTTTTTTTCTTCTCCCTAAGATACATTTCAGTTATTGGTTTATCTTGTGCATTATTCACCTTTGACATGAAATTAAGCCACTCAGTTTCACATCAATACATTGATTCATTTTCTGGTCGTTAAGCACATGCCTTTTTTGTTCACCGCAACAAGGGTGAGATTAAAATATTTTTAAAAAAGTGATCCATGGCAGCATTTACATTCATTTTTTTTTTATTAAACTCAATCCTGGAAAAAACAATTCTGAATTATAAATGGTCAGAAATTGGTTTTTAAACAAAGAATGTAACTGCTCAAAGACTCTAAGATACAACAATTAATGACGGTATATTATTTATAGGCAACAAAGGGAGAAGATGTCACAATAACTATTTGTTCCCTGGAGTATCATGACCTTAAACTGAACTTAAGGAAACCATGTCAGTCAGATCAATTGAACAATCAAACATAAAGAAATCCAAGAATTTCCTTTGAAGCATTTAAAGAATAGGCCCATGAATTCAAAGACGAGGCATTCCTGAAAGCAAGAAGGAAGAATAGTCGGTCGTTGTGAGGTAGTGAGTAGAGCCTGGCAGAAAGATTTATAAGAAAAGGGGCAGTGATCCTTGTAAGAGGGTGACAGACCAAACATTTGATCATGGAAAGCGAGGAGCCTGCTCTGCAGATTCCCAGGGAAGGACCTTATTTATCAAAAGTGAAATATTTATCAGGATCCATGTCAAGTAAATCTTGTCTTACACTGGTTCCTGATTCAGGTCTACTTTGCTTGACATAGCTGAAAGATTTCTGAAAAATTAACTCTAAATGAAATTTTAGTTCAAACAATATTTTAAAGGCTATGTCTGGAGAGAGCATTCAAAAATCAACAAGGAAGCCAATCAAGGATAACATTTTGAAATGAAAAATATTATTCTGTCATTCCCTTGCTTCTTGGTTTCAGAAGTCGGCATTCTGTGCATTGGATTTCCTACCAGAATAAAGACAACTATACCCATAACGATTCTAAGAGTCAGAGGAGTAGAATCAATTCTCTGAAGCAATGTCTGTATATTTAAAAG